>NW_011342727.1:0-6707 GCF_000735185.1 Notothenia coriiceps | reverse complement strand
CGCATGCCTGCATTTGTGTACACATGGGGGTTGCACTTAAAGAAGTGCATAGTCCTTTGACACACATAGACACATGTGTTTATGCGTTAATGGAGCATTTTAACAAACTACAAAGGAACATTTAAGTTTGCTGATTCAACAATGTACAAAAAGAAGTCCCATCTCTCTCTCACTCTCATGCGCTATTCTGACTTTCTTTCCTCGTTCTGCCATTACTTCCCCAAATGCTCAAAAGCCACATTCATATTTAAATGCTCACATTGAAAATTCCCTCACCATATATTTAAGCAATAGCTCACGACAGGCCGTGGTATATGCTCATTATATCACAGCTAAGGGGCGTGGTTCGGCCCGACGCGAAGCAGGCAGTTTGCTTTTCAGCCCAACGGTATACTGTTTATACTGAGGGATACTGACTTGTTGTGAAAAGTAACTTACAATTCTACCCGTGGTATACGCTCAGTATATCACGGCTAAGAACCAATCAGATTGCTTGATTTGACTTGTCCGTTTTATAAATTTAAATAACATACAGCTGCAAAAATGGCCCATTCTACAATATAATGATATCCTGTTTAAGGTCAATGGTCATTATTATAATTATTTGATCATGTAACCATGAGGACCTTTTATATACAGATCACATGCTGATGAACATATTATAGGATATATAACGTTTTTATAAATGGTAAATGGACTGTACTTATATAGCGCTTTATCCAGTCTTTAAGACCCCTCAAAGCGCTTTACATACTACATGTCATTCACCCATTCACACCCATTCATACAGAGCAGTGTACCTTACTCTAGGACCTAACATTCACACACATTCACACACCGTTGGCCATGCCATCGGGAGCAACTCAGGGTTAAGTATCTTGCCCAAGGATACATCGACATGTTGACTGCATGGGCTGGGATCGAACCCACAACCTTCTGGTTGAAAGACGACCACACTCCCTCACAGCCACAGTCGCCCTACTGACTTAATGACCCTTGGCACTATTAAAAACTAAATTGATCCAAGCAGGGAGAAGAAAAGGACAAGCCGATAATTCTGCCATGGAGTTCTGCAGATAGACAGACAGGCACACAGATGAACAGTTACAGTCATACAGGAAGAGAGAGATGAATGCACCAACACTTCATTTAAAATCTGGGCTCTGATTTGATTCCTTTCCGCATGGTCCATTATTTTTTCTCCCTCGCTTCCAGCTTTTTAATGAGTGTCTTCATTCTACATGTTACTGTCTGAAGCTCTGCTCCAAGCGACAGACATCTTTACACTCCAGTACACATTATGGAGCCAACGCCCTCTGTCCTCATTCTTTCTCGTTCCTCACTTTCCTCAGACAGTTGCTAAGTCCATGTCTGTCTCATTTGCGAAGCACTTTAAGAAATATGTTCGCTCTCGCCACTGTTCAATATTTCCCTCTCAGCAAGGCCGTCTGCTCCTCTCTTCTGACGCCCACTCCACCTTCTCTCATGTTTCCTCTCTGTCTACACTTTTCATCTTAATTGTATCCATCTCCATATCTACCCTTTTGTGGCTACATTGTTCTAGTCAGTGTAAATTCATAGTATGAATGCCCAAATATTTGCATAAAGATGTTCTGTATTTCTCAAAATGTCTTTACCCAAGCTTTGAACTTGATATTGCTTCAAAAAAATGCCCAAAAGGTTTTCTCAGTCCAGAAGGGATATACTGGATATGTAATAGTAATGTGTTTCCTGCTCAGGTTACACAATATTTGATTGCAATCCAAGCCATTAACATGGTTGTTGTTGTTTTTTGCTCTGCAGTCATTAAATATGTCTATAAAGATCAGCAGAAACTGAAGCCAACCTGAGCTGAGACGATAAAGCTGCCAAAGGAAAACATATTTATCAAAGCAAATAAGATCAGAAAGTAGTGGCAAAAAAGAAAAGACTAGATAACATATCCGTAAGATTTTCTTCTCTCCAAACACCTTTTCTTGGCAAATGTTCAATTATGTTTATCAATGAAAAAAACCTGCCATATGCAGAATACAATCTTGTTTATACAAGCACTCCTTTTTAAAGATTGTGTAATGTGAAATTAGACGCTTGTACTCAAACCACAGAGAATAACAAAGCAAATGTGCTGTTACCCTCAGCCTGATGGAGCATTTTAGTATCTTTCAGCATATTATTTTGTTTTTTATGTCCTAAATCTTTACTGGTTTTGGTTTTGGTACGATTAGTCTTACGGCACTCATTAACAGTGTTTCCAGTAGAACTTTTTTTTAGCAAATGTACCCTACAAATGCCTGCTGTTTGGTTATGAGCAGGTAACTTACAGATATGCAAGGAATTGTGGGAAGACTAAACAATTTTTGGAGCAAAGTAGCAACATCTAAAACTAAACTGATGGGAGACTAAAGCAGAGACAAAAATAAAGTGCATGAAAAACCAAAAGCATGACTACACATGAAACAAGTTGTTTTGTGTCTGGTACTGTAGATGTGTGAATAGTAACTGTTTCAACAACTTAAAAGGTGATATATCAATGTTAACAGCTGTTTCTTTCACTCCACCCAAGTAAAAAAACTGTTTTTACTGGGCTATTTGGCACAGTAAATCTACCCAAGATAACACATGACACCATCTTAAAGACCTTTATTGTTTTGCATTGAAAACATTATCACATATATTCTTGGTAGCATATTGTTATGGTTTTGAGTGAGCTTTACTTGTGTTAAACACATTATTCTCATTTAGTTTGCTGTTGTTTTATAAAATGTCCTCAAATGGCCACTCCCATTGGCCGGCCCTCTCATCAGGAGAGTCACTACACCTGCTCATCCTCTCCACTCACCTGCTCCCCATTCCCCAATCAGCACCCAATAATATAAACCTATCCACTTCTACCAGTTGCCAGATTGTCTTCAAGCCATGTGGCATAGCATACCAGTGGTTTGATCCTTAATCATGCCACTACTTGTGTTCAACCTGTGTTTTGTCCCTGCCCTAGTCTACCCCGTACTTTGATTTGGCCTTGTCCAATGCCGTGTTTGCCTGACTTGGATTTTTGTATCCTTGCTCCATTTTTTGCAAGTAAAGACTTTGCTTTTTGGACCTGCCTTTGTTGAGTTGTGCTTTTTAGTTTTTGTCCTTAAAGTTGTGACACATATTTTTAGGCACATCTGATTTAAATACAGCTTCAATAAGTCTTTTTGGACTTGAATATTTAGTTTAGCAGAATTCCCTGGTTCCTGTGAAATCACACAAGAATAAGAGGTTTACTGTTAGGGATTACTTATCAGAGAAAAGTAAATGTAAGATAGCGTCCACTAGTCTTAAGTGTCTGTCAACAATATTCATTGAGGTATATGCTATATTGAGTGTTGATTTTTATGTTGCATGTTACACCGGGATTGTATTTTTATGTTATTCAAAAACATTTAAACCAGGTTTTGTTGCAAGTCAGAAAAACAAAGAATGAGCTAAAAGAGGCTAAATAGCTTTATACAGCATGCAGTTTGGTGAAATACCTCAACCCAACATTACATCTTACATTATAACAAAGAATTCTGATCCATTTCTAAAATAAAAAATTGCTTAGTGCAGCTTTAAGCGATATACAGATGACACTTTGATGAGAATCTTTGTTCAGTTGACCTTTTGAGAAGTCAAACCCTAGACCTCTCCATTTAATGATTCATTTACAGTAGAAGGGACAGAGATTTTGCTTTTCCTATCTTCTATTCTCCTTCATGTTGTCCTCCCCCTGGCCATATTCTCCCACCTTCCTCTTGTTTCTTAGTCAGAGTCTAGGGCCTTGGGTTGTGTTTGTTCTGCCTGTTCTTCCATTCTTTATTTCCTGCTGTCTTGCTTTCACCACCTGTCACTTCCTTTTTTCTTTATTAATTCTCTCTCTGCTTTGTCATTTCCTTCTTTACTTACTCGCTGCCTCGTAAGACCCTCATGTCGTCTTCATAATTACACAGCGTTCTCAGTTCAACATGCTATCGTGACTTTCAGGATATTCTCTCCTCCATCCCTGTCTCCCTTACCGTGTTGCTGAATTGCCTTCAACTACCCCCTTTCCGCTACCCACAACCCTAATTTGTTTCTACACTCGATGTTTGACCCCCTCATCCCCCCAACCATTACACGCACATGTACACGTCTCGTGGGCGATTAGTCAGAGTTGAAGGCCTGGAGTCTCTGGCTGATGGACACATTTGTCTGTTCAGCAATCTGCTGCTGTGCCCAAAGGAGAACATACACACTCAATTCCATGCATGCATGTGGACACACACTCGCATGACACGCACACACGCATGCTAAATCTGCATGTCTAAGAGGAACCTACCATAACTAATGCTCGAGGTAAGCTACTTTTGTTGGCCATCTCTTGAGTTGTGATTCATGTGATTACACACACTCAAGCCCACTCACAAACACACACACAGGACATATATCGATATACTGTACAGTGGGGCTGGCAGTGAGTTCAGAGGGTCTTATCTCTGAAATCTTGTTACAAACTATCACCTAGATGAAAATGTTTCTCTATAGCTGATGTCTGACAAAGGAAGTAAAAAGCCCATCAAACACCTAGCTTTTGATGCTCTGAACACAAACATTCTTCCACAAAGATAAAAGATGGAGGAGAAACTGCATATTGTATCTGTTTTAAAGTGGGAGAAATCTATGATGAAATACATGGCAGTAAAAATCAATTGAAAATTAAAAAGTAAGTGCTCATTTAAAAAAAATTCAACTGGATTTTAACATTTTAATTCAAAATGATATTTTTCATCATTCATCAAGGGACCTTTTTCAAATACATCTCTTTTCATATACACATTTTTTTCTTCATAATGCCATGACAGTGGAGTCACCAACTCCTCATCCTTCACTTATCCCTGCCTCTTAAAGCAGACATATTAGGCTCATGTTTAGATTAATACTATATATATATTCTTTTGATATTTTAACTTTTATTCCTCGGGTTGGTGAGAAACAACATTTCGGTCTCCCTGTCTGTATCTTGGACACAGAAGATTGACAATACATTTGACTTGTGGAGTTGGCACAGTGATGATAACATAATGAAATCACTGTAACTAACAGTTATGCTTCTATGGCACTATAGCGCTCCAACACATTGTACATGATAGGCTAAGGGGCAGAACATCTCTAAGCAGTTGACAAATCATAATAGATTAGTTAAGTTTGTACTGATCTCAATTTAAACATTTCATAGAAACAGTACACTGCTGTTGGTCCCACGGTTTCCCTCAGTGGATTACTTTCTGACTGTATAAAAAGTACCTTTTTGAAGCAATCCAAAGTCATTTGAGCATAATTATTATACCGCCACATTTCACTTTTCCAACATTTTTGGAAAAATCTGCTGCAGCAGCTATAGCAGCAAAAGTGATTGATGGCCATCAAAAAGTCCCCCAGCTTGCTTCTACCACCATTTGTTGTTGCATTCGCGACATCTCTCGGGAGTGCAATTCGCAGTACAATTGACTAGTTAAAATAACGACCAACAGGCATGCTCCTGCTGTATCCTATTGACTAGCTTCCTTGTTGTTTCACAAGGAAGTCAGCTGGGGGAAAAGATGATTTGGAATAATAAAACAAAGTGAAAGAAATGGAAGAAAGTGTAAAAATCAAACACCCTGGCTGTGGTTGATGAACGTCTGCTGTGGTTGTACGTCTCCTCCAGTCCATCCCAAGAGGAGTGAGGGGATGAGAGGAGCAGAGGAGGAAAAGGAGGTTTGTCTGAATCAACATGTTTTTTAAGAGGGATGCGAGAAACTGGGACAGTGGTGGCATCGCTGATGTCCCTGGGCTCAGCGCGCTACAAACACAGGACACACACACACACACGTAGGGATATGCAAGCACGAACAAACACACATTTACACACTGAGAGATTCTAGAACCCTTGGGGAGACCCACATTCAAAGTGCTTTCAAAATGGTGCTGTGCCGAATCTCCATACATTATCGTCAGAATTTATATAAAAAGGCTGTATTTGCATAAATGTAGTCACATGGAGACCAAATACAGCAGAGAGAATATTCAAGTGGCTTGACTTGTTAGTCCCTCTGACATACACATCCACACCTATAGACTAGTATACAAACATATAATATACAAACTAGGGCCGGGACTCGATTAAAAAAATGTATCTAATTAATTAGAGGCTTTGTAATTAATTAATCGAAATTAATCGAAATTAATCGCATTTTTAATCACATATAAATATTTGACCTGAGAACAGTGAGAAGCAATTTTTCTCACATGGATTTTAGTATACCATTGAATAATGACTGAATACATAAGCTTAAGCAACAAAACATTGTTTATTTCTTTCAAGGAGGTTCTTAACCAAGACCAACAGAAAAGTGCAATTTTTGCCATAAAGTGTAGCAATAGCATATTTAGGAATATAGTACATTTCAGAGATTCAGGTAGCCTATAGGTAGGTAGACCTTCTGTAAACTATAACACTTTGTTTTTTAAGTAAAACACAATACTTTCAAGTACATTCAGAACATTGGAAACCCTGACTATTAGAAAACATCTCTCTGTTGCTTCAGAGGCCATAACAGACTTTGTTGATTTACCAACAGTTGATTTAAAAAATCTAATCAATTTCAGTCCAACTCTCTCAATAACCTTGGCCAAAACAATAAACAGTTCAACATAAAGTGCCAGTT
>NW_011342726.1:0-1853 GCF_000735185.1 Notothenia coriiceps | reverse complement strand
CTCATCTGACCAGTCCAGGCTCTCCAGTTCTAGGTTAAAGGCCTCGCTAGAGTAGTTTTTGAGGTCTCTAGATATGACTGTTTTGTGACAGCCGGCCTTTTGTTTTAGCCTTTTGCGGTACAGAATATCATATAATGATCACTTAAACCACATGCTATAACCTCTTTACTGGAGATCTTGGACTTGTCAGAGGTCAGAATGAGATCAATGGTAGTCTGTGTTGTTTCACATACCCGGGTGGGTTGGGTGATTAGCTGGCTGAAGCCGTGCATATCACAAATCCTACTGAAGGACTTGAAGACGGACGTGTCTTTACGTTGCATATCCGTTTAGATAGTTAACTTAGACTAAGTTATCTCAGTGGGTCTCAAACGTTTTGGTCACCATTAATGTAAACAATTATTTGCGAAGCACACGTTTATATGATCATTATAGTTATAAAAAAATAAGAGAATAAATGAAAAACAGGTACGAAATACTATATGGAAGTAAAAAAAGAATAAAGTTTAAAAGGGTGATTTGTAAAATATCCATAAAGAAAAAGTAAATCTGTTTCATATGGGTGTTGAGAGATGTATCCATAGATCTCTTAATTTTGCTCTCAAAGTGCACCAGATTGATGCTTTTAACTTCAATATTTAAAAATAAATCTTCCCGGGGGAGCATGCCTCCCTATGTGAGGTCCACACACCACCTATAAAAATAGCACTTTACCCCTGCTTACACTTATATAGCCTCGAGCCTTCATTGTAACTGTCACACTGTGTATTTGCGTGGGGATTGTTGCAGTAGAAAATTCCACTGTATCGATCGGTACATTAATGACAGAAAAAGTTTGAGAACCACTGGGTTAGGTGAACGCAATAATATTACGTTTGAATAGAAAATATCAGGTTCAACTAAATATTATTGCTTTCAACTAACCTTGCAGTTATTAGAAATATATTGACATAATACATTTAATTAAAGTCTGTATTTCAGTTTTTCCCATTTAACATTTCTAATGTTTGCTTTTAATTTCTTTCTCTTCTTTTGAAACATCTCCTCTTGTCTCCGCTCCTCTAATTGTATATCTGTCACTTTTCTTTTCTCCTATTATCTCCCCTCTCCTCTTTTCTCTCCACTAATCCAAATGATTTTCTCCTCTCCTCCTTTTATGTAATCTCCTCTCCTCTCCTCCATGCAGTACCTCTGTAATGTTGTCAGGACATGCCCTCATTAATAACCTACACTCTGAGAGTCTTTGCTAGTGAAGCGTGAATTTTCGTTCGTTTGGGGATGAATAGAGGATGTTTCGCTATGTGCGTGCGTGTGTGCGTGCGTGTGTGTGTGTGTTTGTGTGTGTGTGTGGAGGCAGAAGACAGACGGACAGAATGAGAGGAAACACGACGGGTGGCTGGATGTACATGTGTTCCCTCACATTGTTTAATGGGGCCGAACCAGGTTGCGGTCTGCTGGCCCAATATGTTTTAAGTGTGTGTACAGTCGGTGGGCACATGGATCTGTGCCAGACGTCCTTGAGTTTGACCCTGTTAGGAACCTTGCCTTTGGGCATCCCATTACCCAGTGCTCATTACTGCTGTAGGCTAACACACACACACACACACACACACACACACACACACACACACACACACACACACACACACACACACACACACACACACACACACACACACACACACAAACAGACCCTCTTGCACGCCAACATCCACCTCCAGTTACAGGTAGATTGCAAGTGCATTCCAAAGTGTGTGTGTGTGTGTGTGTGTGTGTGTGTGTGTGTGTGTGTGTGTGTGTGTGTGTGTGTGTGTGTGTGTGTGTGTGTGTGTGTGTGTGTGTGTGTGTGTGAG
>NW_011342725.1:0-1618 GCF_000735185.1 Notothenia coriiceps | reverse complement strand
GCGTGTATCAGTATGTAGTGTCTCTACTTTAAAGAGTCCTCTCCTGCTGATGTTCAGGTGTATATCAGTATGTAGTGTCTCTACTTTAAAGAGTCCTCTCCTGCTAATGTTCAGGTGTATATCAGTATGTAGTGTCTCTACTTTAAAGAGTCCTCTCCTGCTGATGTTCAGGTGTATATCAGTATGTAGTGTCTCTACTTTAAAGAGTCCTCTCCTGCTGATGTTCAGGTGTATATCAGTATGTAGTGTCTCTACTTTAAAGAGTCCTCTCCTGCTGATGTTCAGGTGTATATCAGTATGTAGTGTCTCTACTTTAAAGAGTCCTCTCCTGCTGATGTTCAGGTGTATATCAGTATGTAGTGTCTCATGTTTAAAGAGTCCTCTCCTGCTGATGTTCAGGTGTATATCAGTATGTAGTGTCTCATGTTTAAAGAGTCCTCTCCTGTTGTATTTTCAGAACAAGCCAAGTAAAAGCTATTTATTTAAAACGTTTGCCTGAAAGTCCCTTCTTTGTCCAAAGTGTGAAACACAATGACTTCTTCACCGGAAGACATGTTTGAGAAAGATTGAATTTAAAATCATTCACATTTTGAAAATATTCCCAAATAAAAGTCCTTATTTTTCTTGTTACTGTCTCCCTCTTCTCAGTCGTAATAAAGAACTGTATTTCCCTCACACCTCCCTGAAAATAAAGTGAAGAGAATAAATCAGTCGGCTGCTCCCACTCCATCTTCCCCTCTCATTTCCCACTGGAATGGATTCATGTCCAGCAGCGCCGTTTTTCATTTTCTCCCAAAACTGAACTCCCACACTGAGTCTGTTTGTGTTCTGCTTCACGCTGGAGAACTCAGCTGTTTGTAACCCCCATAAATCCCAACTCTCAGAATCCCAGCTGATGCCTGCACTTCCCTAGATGCAGGGTTTGGGGATGTAGTCTGACACAAAGCCATCAAAGAGAGACAACAAGACACATAGATGCAAAACAACCACAAAGAGGTACAAATCAAAACAATATTAGAAACAAAATGACTGCATGTTTTTTTTTTCTACACATCTAATCATCTTCTTTAAAAAATTCCCTTCTTTTTTTCCAAATTCCTGACTCTTTTCTTAAGTTAAACTTTTTTGTAAAACTCTGACTTTTTTTTCAAAAGTCTTTCTTTTTCCAAGATTAGGTTTTTTTCTTCAAATTCCTGACTTTTTACATAATTCTTACTTTTTTTGTGCTCATATGTTTCATTGTTGTGTAGGCTTCAGTACAATTTGTATGTACTTATACTCGATTATTCTTAGGTTGCGTTCGGATAGTTTAAAAATCAGCTCCTAAGTTCTAACCCTATCTCCTATTCCTTGACCTCTGAGTGAAACGTCACGGGGTTAAGGGATAGTGGATAGGAGAATTCAAAAGGACTTAGGAGAAGAGACTGCGGTTTCTGATGCGCCAGCGGACGTCATTGTGTGCGTCTGCTGCTGTGGGGAAACTATGGAAACTACAGTGTTCTATACAGAGGACTACAACATGGATGTTTAATAAGAACGAGGGACTCATCTAGAGACTCTGCACCGTGCTCTGATGCTGTTGCTTTATGCTTTATGAACGTCGACAACAGAGAAAAAT
>NW_011342724.1:0-3358 GCF_000735185.1 Notothenia coriiceps | reverse complement strand
GGGGGTCCGAAAACCCTGGGGTTAAACCCTAACCCTAACATGTCACCCATTGAGCATGTTTGGGATGCTCTGGATCGGCGTATACGACAGCGTGTTCCAGTTCCTGCCAATATCCAGCAACTTCGCACAGCCATTGAAGAGGAGTGGACCAACATTCCACAGGCCACAATCAACAAACTGATCAACTCTATGCAAAGGAGATGTGTTGCACTGCGTGAGGCAAATGGTGGTCACACCAGATACTGACTGGTTTTCGGACCCCCCCAGACCCCCCCAATAAAGCAAAACTGCACGTTTCAGAGTAACCTTTTATTGTGGCCAGCCTAAGGCACACCTGTGCAATAATCATGCTGTCTAATCAGCATCTTGATATCACCTGTGAGGTGGGATGGATTATCTTGGCAAAGGAGAAATGCTCACTGTCACAGATTTTTTCAGATTTGTCAACAATATATGAGAGAAATGGTTATTTTGTATATAGAAAATGTTTTAGATCTTTGAGTTCATCTCATGAAAAATGGGAGCAAAAACAAGTGTTGCATTTATATTTTTGTTCAGTGTATATTCTGCAATATTCAGAAAACCAATGAGAAATCCCATCACTTGTTTTCCAAAGGGACCCCTTGCAATGATGACTTCCCGGTCGGCCAATACAAATGTGTCACCACTAAACCAATCTATTTAGCCACAAACCAAAGTATTCAAGTCATTACAATGGGGTGTTCAGAATTCTAGTTGTTAAGATATACGAGTCTGAATCACTTGTGATTATATAAAGGTTAAAAAAAAAAACTTCAACTGACAGCTCCAGATTTTACAAAGAACTGCAGGGATCAATTTTGACTCGTGATAACAAAAGAGTCGTGACCCGAGATTCCAGCAGCATGCACACAATGATACTGCTGTCGCGTGGCAGGGTCTGCCCCTGAGGAAACTTCCAAAGACAATAGCTGCTCTCATTCTGGACTGAAAGCATACCAACACGCGATGACAGTCAACTATGAAGTCTCAGAATCAGCTTATGTCACCTGTTGAGTCAACATACTGTTAACACAATAATAAGACTCATTTGGTTTGAATCAATTTAAATATATTGTAATTTGCCAGAGCAGATGTGGTCGAATTTTTCGAAGCAACAATGTAAAGGTACTCCTGTTTAACAATCAAACTTTACACTAATTAACTGCCACAGGGCCTAAGCATCTTTTTTATTTGATTTATTTTTATAACTCAGTGCGCAGGTTGGGTTTAGAAAGTGCGATTGAGAAAGAGAGAGGGAGCAAAAGCTTGTTGTGTGCCAAAACAGGCTTCACCTAAATGTTCTACAGTGACATCACCAGTGCTTCTCAGTTCAAATGTTCAACTAAAAGACCTGGAAGTCCACACACATTTATCATAAAATTGATAACTGTGACATTCCGAGTTTAACTCAAGCCTCATGTTACACATAAAAAAAGAGTTCCAGGTCAATTTGACCAGCAATTAAATCTAAAACAGCATGAAAACCAACATAACTTTCATAATTCCCTATCATAAAAGCCAAGATAATTAAATATATTTGGATGTTTGACTGTTGGTCAAACAAAACCGTTTACATTACTGTATGGCATTATAATTAAATGATGTTTTTAAATGTAGTTTAAATTTGACCATTTAGTGATAGACCTGGGACTCCATAGACTATTTCCTTTGCCCTGCACAGCATATCTTGGCCAGCTGAGGTTGTCAATTTTATAGGAGATGCGTAGCAAGCCACAGCCAGGTCTCTCCTCTGATCACGACACAACACTAGAGGTAGAGGGATAACATGTGGGGTACTAGCAACAAAGACTGCAGTAATGAGTCAGTGTGAATCCCCCAAAAAGTGACAGCCTGCTTCACGGGGAGGCTTCACGTCACAGCAGCATCTTAATCTCATCATGAGCTTCCCGCCGCACACGCTCATTCAGCCCAAATCCCCACGACTACGCGTAAACATGTCGGACTGCGTTTGAGAGGACAACACGACGGCAGGTTACCGTTTGAACATCATCTCCATGTCCTTGATCTGCTTGCGGGAGAACTCCTTGAATTCCGTGTAGGGGTTGAAGACGCGGGTCAGCCGTGGAGCAGCGTTGCCCTCGTTGATGTCCTGCCTGCGGGTCAGTATCGCGGACAGCTCGGAGGACGAGTCTCCGCAGGCTCCATCGGCCTCCTGCGGCTTGGGTCGGACTGGGCTGTGTTCTGGCTCCGGCCTCGGCTCGGTCTCCTGCGTAGTCGCCAGCCGCGACTGCAGCTTCTTTGCCAGCTCGTCAGATGCCATGCTGAGAGAAGCACGCTGTTCACTGAGACTTTCAGGGAGAATGGAGCCTGCTGACAGCCGTCTCAAGTACCACTGTCAAACTGCCCGTGGCCCGCGGAGAAGAGAGAGACAGTCTTTCCGGTCTCATGTTTTCAAAATAAGATGAGGAAAAATAAATAATATTATTTTGGCTTCCAAATTTCTCGGTTGAACTATCAGTGCCTAGCTTTTAAACTGGACAAAAGGATGATAACAAAAAATAATAGTTTGAGATTTACCTCATGGCAGAATACTTATTAGTATTTATAGGGTGAAGACATTTGTTTACTAAAAAAATAATCGGACATTATAATAAATACATTATTCTAATATTAGTATCTTACATTGCATGACTGTAGCATGCTATACGTTGGTGGATACATGTTCATGCATTCTGATGACTACGCACAGGGGTGCCGTAAGAGGGTGAAAAGTTAGGACGATTCTAAGGGCCCGTGATTGACAGGGGCCCCAAAATGTTTAGAACATTACGAAAACATTATGTAAGTAACCTTTCATCAATCCTCAAGAATTAACATTAATAGAACGTTATATTGATAAAGTACTCACTAAACTTACGATTCATTGAACTTATTTTCTTACAAAAGTTAATTATCCAAAGCCTCTGTACACACCCTTCTATTTACAATGGTTTGGTCCTGCCTCCAAACGTGCGTCACCTGCACTTGCAGTCAGAGAGTGAAAGCGTGTGTTGGTTGTACCCTATGGTTGTACCATGTCTCAACGACTCAAAAAGTCAGGCTCTAAGAAAAGAAGAAAAAGGAGAGAAAGACAAGAGAGAGGGACTAAAGTTTTTCACAAGAAAAGGTGGGTGTGGTCCATGAGTGGTGGAAATTAGTCTGTTAGCTAATGTTTTTTTTTTTACTAAGCTGACATTAAAGGTGGGGTAGGTAAGTTTGAGAAACCGGCTCGAGATACACTTTTTGTTATATTCCATGGAATGCTCTTAACATTCCGATAGCAATGAATATCTTCAGTGCTCTGACAAAAAATCCATTAAAAAATGGCATCTGTGGA
>NW_011342723.1:0-5885 GCF_000735185.1 Notothenia coriiceps | reverse complement strand
TACTGAATAAGTAGACGTAAACGATCCAATCCAGCTGTACACCCATAATCAAGGCCCAGGAAGCCTCGTATCGTGCCAGCCTCAGCATTGCAAAAGCCGGTAAACCACACACAATTGGCGAAAAACTTTGTCTCCCACTCGCAAAAGAAATGACAGAAATCATGTGTGGCGAGAAGGCTGCCAAACAGTTACATTTGGTGTCACTTTCAAATGACACTGTATCACGGAGAATAGTAGAGATGGGAGAGGATGTTAAAAATACATTGATTGAGCGCATTAAAAGTAGTAGCTATTATTCCATCCAGCTGGACGAGACTACTGATGTTGCAGATTTGCCAATTTGATGGTTTATGTCAGAAATGAACATGATGGTGCGGCTCAGGAAGACTTTCTGTTCTGTCAACCACTGGAGACCAGAACAACAGCTGAGCACATATTCCAGCTCCTAGACGCGTTTGTGCAAGAGAATGGACTTGAATGGAAAAAGTGTGTTGGAGTCTGCACAGACGGCGCGAGGGCTATGACTGGTCGCCACAGCGGAGTAGCAGCTCTGATCAAAGAGGTCACACAGGAGATGCGATGGACACACTGCAGCATCCACCGGGAGGCGCTGGCGGTGAAGAGGATGCCCCGCCCTGTCTGACAAAGCTGCGCTTTCTCCTTACTTTTGCGACCACATATCTGTGCGAGAAAGGCTTCTCTTCCCTTGCTGTTATTAAAACCAAATACAGAAGCAGGCTGAATGCTGAGCCAGAACTGAGACTGAAGCTCACCTCGATTGCCCCAGACATCAAAGGACTGTGTTCACGGAGACAGGCGCAACCTTCTCATTAGATTTAGGTGAGTTGTCAATGGACACCAACATGTGGCAGAGAGAGAGTGAGAGTGTGTGTATGAATGAAGTACTGTACAGTTGTCATTTGTTATTATTTGGGTGGGTGTGTGTGTGTGTGTGTGTGTGTGTGTGTGTGTGTGTGTGTGTGTGTGTGTGTGTGTGTGTGTGTGTGTGTGTGTGTGTGTGTGTGTGTGTGGTTTGTCTCTGCCTGCCACAGTTTGAGGGAATCAAACTGAGCTGATACACCACATTCTAAGCAGTTGGTTTATAACTGTTTATTTGTATGTATATGTTGCAACTTAGAGCTTTGGCAATATATGTCACTATGGTCATGCTAATAAAGCTATTGCATTTAATTGAGTGTGTGTGTATGTATGATTGAAGTACTGTACAGTTGTCATTTGTTGTGTGAGAATAAGTTATTATTTTTGTTCTTTATGTTCTCACTTGTGGTGTGTGAGTGAGTGAGTGATGAGGGAGAGGGACTGCCCTTTGTACAAGTAGCTGTTGCTGACAATAAATAATGTTATTATGAATGCATTTGCCTCTGAGTCCTGCATGAACTGTACATAGACTGTATTTTAACATTGGTCATATGGTGGTACTTGGAGAGCCAACTATTTTCTCAGGTGGTACTTGGTGGAAAAAGGTTGAGAACCACTGCCCTAGATAATCAGCTACCAAATACCACATACAATCAGTTTGTCTTTGCTGTCTGTGTTTTGTTTCCAGGCTCCTGATTCTGTCCCGTCACATCAGGATCAGACATTGAACTACAGGATGAAAGACCTCCTGACCTTTACCTTCTACCAGGCTGGCGTGGCCTGCAGAGAGGAACCCGGCTTCTGGAGCGACTGGAGTTCTGACGTCAGCGTGAGGACGCTGGAACGGGGTAACAGTTTACATTCAAATAGAAATGCAATTATAGTCTGAAACTCAGAAGAAGTGTTTCCATAAAATGATTGAAATAGTGTCTCAGCATAACCTGCTATAGATTGGTGCTAATGCTCGCTAAAGAGTAAGGACATCAGCACTTTTTTTGTCTCGAAGTGTATGTGTTTTTTAGCATGTTTGTGCTTAGTTGCCTGAAATATAGTCTGTGGTTTACATGAAATTGACACATTTTGATATACGACATAAAATCCTTCAGTAAATACCCCACTCAAGAATGTTCAAAGTTTCCATGTGTCATTTAAACAGCAGTTGCTAATGAGACTAATTTAGACTGCTTAACGCCATTGTGTCAATACTAGTCCGCCTTAAGCGTAGAGTTGTTAATGTGCAGCCTTGCAACCATGATGGTGTTGGTTTTTAGCATAAAGATAACTTTTTACTCCTGCCAGGGACATTTATTCTTCAAAAATCACAAAGTGGTGTTAATATGTGGAGATTATCCTGCGGAACAAAATGTGTTAAGTATCTTAAATGTTTGTTTGCCCCAGAGCTTTCTGTCTGCAATATTCCAAAATCCAATGGAACAATCCCATCCCGTCATAACTGCACGACTATATAGTTTATACCAATTACAGAAATATGTTTTTTTACAAGAGCAGTCAAATCAGCTTGGAATGCTTTGCTTTTTCTTTGCCAGCGCTGTCCAGGCCTCCAGAGGTGTGTTATAGAGTGGAGGAAACTTTGAAAGACTCTGATGGATCCTATCTGCTTTATCTCATGTGGAAGGTATTTCAGAATTCCTTTTAAGTCATCTAAAAATTGGTTTCCCTTTTCAGCCTAAAAAATAAACAAGTAATATAAAAATATGAAAGACAAACAACTGAACTTATTACTGGTTGAATGCAAAGTCGTATTGAATAACCTGCTTGCATTTGTTTAATAGTAGCTAATTCTGAGGCGACTCGAGCGTCAAATTTGCGTGACGCTTTCTCGTGAAAGACAATCAGAGTAAACAAAACAAAAACAAAAAGCCGCGGCCCAACTCGCGCGAGTAATTCGATGCGATGCAAATCATTGCGCCATGTCCAGTGGGAACGCACCATTACACAGTATAAGACAGGAGGCATGTATAAAAGTGTAAACAAAAAGTAACCTTTATTAAATAAAGCTGATACAAATTGCGGGGACCAGAGAAGGTAAAATGAAACAACAAAAACAAAGAAAAACTAAACAAGAACAGACCCGAGAGCAGGGACACAGGCAGGAACTGCGAACCGAGAAGGAACATACAAGAAAAACCATGAGAGACAAGACACAGCTGGAGATGAGAGGAGTCACAGGGGCAGCAGGTGAACACACATCAGACAATCACACAGGCGGGAAAACACAAAGAAAGGAAGTAAAAACAGACAAGACACAAGGAGGAAATACATATCAAAATAAAACAGTGTAGGAGTTTACACCTGAGGCCTGTACTACGAAGCAGGATTTGGGGTCATTGAGGTAACTTCAGGGTTAACTCAAAGTTCATATTCCTACAACGCTGGTTCACTACGTATGAGTGAACAATACGTAGGATGACTCCTTGGTGTTATGTTGAACACCAAACCTGCACCAGAGCAGGTAATGTTTGAGATAAAAGATCAACTCTGTGGAAGCACCGCCTGCTGACCAACACATTTTTAACTGCTGTATGCAGGAAAGACGGCCGGCAAAAGTCGACTACTGTGTGAACATGTAAATTAGTAGAATATCATTGCCCATCTTTAGAACTATCTGACTATTATAACATTTGCTATAAGCAAGCGTACTGAAATATCAGCCAGAACATAAGTAACCGGAGCAAAGTGACGCACTGTAAGTGCATGTCCCCGACATGTCGCACTTATCAATCGGTGGTGGCGAAGTCCATGGGGACTTGGCTTGGCAACTGGAAGGTCACCAGTTCAAGTCCCGGAAAGACCAAGTGCTAACAAGGTGTCCCTGAGCAAGGCACCGTTCCCTACACTGCTCCCCGGGCGGCGTACATAATAATGGCAGCCCACTGCTCCTAACACTAGGGTGGGTCAAATGCAGAGAAACCGTTTCGTTACTAGTACCTGTATTATGTAATGACAATAAAGTTGGATCTTCTTCTTCTTTATAACATATCATATAATCATTTATCTGTGTCAGCTTCTTGAGCCGTGCAACACACCAGAGTCTTGCACTCACAGTCACAGCCAAGGCCGGATTAGTACCTCCAGGGGCCCCTGGGCACTGAGTGTTCATGGGCCCCCCCCCAAAACCCACGTACCAACAAGTAACACCACGCCTACCCAAACCTACCAACATGACCAATATTTAGAATTTTCAATCCGGCATGTCAAATCGCACACCTATTTGTCAAAAGCAGGGACGCAGCCACATAGTTCAACCAAAGTAGGTCTAGCCTTTTGCCCTTTTAGTCAAAAATCACAAGACAAAGATACAATGGATAAGATCCCAAGACAGTGTATGGCTCAGGAATACCTAGGTAATATCAATCAAAACCTCAGAGTAGCACCCCACTTAATGCCAACATATGACTGGCTGGCTGTACACAAGGAGTTTTATTAGTTACAAACATTGAGAGTTACAAAAGTAAAATATGTAGTGAAATGGTGTGGTTGCTCAACTAAGTGATCAGTATATGTGATGGAAGATAGTGTGTGTATATGTGAGAGGGAGAGTGTGTGTGAGACTTACCTTTTTAGAAGTGTTTCTTCCTTGCCTTCCTCTTTGAAAAGTCTGTGATTAGGTCATCAAAATCCAGATCCCTCACAAGATCAGACTCGATGGCCATCAAAGAAAGGGCTGAAAGTCTCTTCTGAGCCATGGTTGTCCTAAGTTCATTATTGATGCGTTTAAGCTGTGAAAACTACCTCTCACCCTCGCAGTTGGTTACAGGCAGTGTGAGAAAAATCCTGAGCGCAACAAAAACATTGGGGAATGTTGTCTGTTGTCCATGTTTAAGCACCACCTGTCTGTTTGCAGGAGTTTTATCTGGCTCTGTGCTGACAAAAGCCCCAAACTGTATCAGCTCATCTCCTAATGATCCTTATCCAAGTCAGTAGGATATGATGAGGAGAGAATATTGGCCCGTCTGCGGAGATCAGTGTCATCACAGCACATGTCAAATAGGACTCCAAAGTGATCATTTATGTCTTTGTATGCATCCAGGCATTTGCTAAGTCCTGAGAGCAACCTGTCAATAATTACATAGAATTACTCAACATGGAATCTTTTACTGCCAGTCAGTACCACCTCGTGCTCCACTGTCTCGTCATCAAATACTCGTCTTTTACCAACACGGTGAGTCTCGTGCTGGTATGTTTGTGTCACGCCGGTGACGGCCCGGGCAGATGTCTCAAAGTCCGAAAATGTGATGCAACATAAGTGCGCAGCGATTCCAAAAGTAGCACAGCGGTCATTAGGTCAATGTCTTTCTTTTGCAAGCCAGTGCTCGTAAGCTTGAATTGGTGCAGTACAGTGACCCAAAAATATTGTCAGCAGAGCAGTCTCTAGTTTCCCAAGTTTGCCACAAAGCGCAGAGGCCTCTCGCCGTGTGTCCTGACGCTCTTCGTCATCACCCGCCAACATTTGTAAAGCCCCTCTAATTGCAGTGTAATTCTCACAAAGAGCTCTTGTGGAGTCTGCTCTGCAGCTCCATCTTGTACAGGAGAGAGATGTTAGCGTCAGTGTGAGGTTTTCAGTGAACACTTTATTTCATCGGTGGGTAGAAGCAGAGCAAAAAGCATAAAGTGCTTGAAGTATATAAAAAAACTGGCATTCTTCACGACAACTATTTTCAACACAGTTGTCACCAACCAAATTCAAGGAGTGTGCTGCGCACGGAATGTAATGTATGAGTGGGTTGCTTTTCTTGAGATGAGCTTGCAGCCCATTATATTTTTCCTGACATGTTGGATGCATTGTTATAAGCCTGGCCATGGCAGTTTGAGAGATCCAGCCCCATATCAATGACCATCTTCATCACACAGTCAGCCAGACTTGACCCAGTGTGACTGTGAATGGGTTCAAAT
Organism: Notothenia coriiceps; assembly: GCF_000735185.1. Taxonomy (NCBI): domain Eukaryota; kingdom Metazoa; phylum Chordata; class Actinopteri; order Perciformes; family Nototheniidae; genus Notothenia; species Notothenia coriiceps. The sequence goes on along the minus strand of NW_011342723.1, from coordinate 92 downwards.
CCAATACATTTCTCAATAACTTTTCCTTTTCTCACTCACAAATCGGAAAACTAAAGTTAATTGGTCGACGTGAGAAATGTCAGGTGCAGAAT
>NW_011342722.1:0-5478 GCF_000735185.1 Notothenia coriiceps | reverse complement strand
TCTCTTCAGTGGACCACTGCTGCTTGCTAAGTTTCTCCATCGTTGTGTACAAACTGGATAAAACGCCGGCTTTTTGTTGTTGTTCAGGAGTTTTACACAATCCTTTTCCCATGCCATTGCTGTCAACACCTATCCATGCTGAACGTTGCTAAGATATTATTGATTGCGGTGTGTCCAAAAGTGCAATATGGTTCAAAATGTAACTGACTGCCAACAACTTGCATTTCAATGACAACTCTAAATAACGATCCTACCTCAAGAAGCATGTCCTTGATCTGCTTCACGAGATTCATTTTGAATAAAAAGCGATATCACAATAGTAACCAAAGTATTTTTACTCTCACAGTAGCCTCTACTGCTTTGTATCCTCTCAGAGAACTATCCACAGTTCAAAGGCTGCTCATTTTGGTCAAACAGCAATTTGCTATACAGTGCAACTACAAGGCTATCTACTGTAATTGAATGACAAAAGATGACACTCACCTTAAAATGTCCTTTGTATATTTCTATTTGTCTTAACTGTCGGAGCTTGTCCAGGCATGTTCAGTGGGAGTGGACTTGAAATCCTTAACTCAAGGTGTAGAACAATGAAGTGATCAAGCCAATTGTATTACTTACTACAACTTGAATTTTGTTTTAAGTCAATTAACGCAGAAATCAGAGTTCAAATTACACACAATATTAAGTTGATGTAATTACCAACATTATTACGTCAACACAACTTATAAATTAATGTTTGCAACTTAAAATGTTTATCTAAATCAATTAACTAACATTTTATCTTGCAACCATGCATTTAATGAAGTGGAGTTGAAAGGTCGCCTGAATTCGTTTTTAGAGTGTATTATTGTATTATTGTTTTAAGTGTCGGACCCCAGGAAGAGTAGCTTTAGTCGAGAGCAAAAGCTACTGGGGATCCTTAATAGACATAAACATACCGCACATGCTCAGTCCGTGTGACTGCTCTGATCTCATTATAGTAATCAGTTTTAGCCCCCTCCTCTTCATCACCGTGGATCCAACATGCTCGTGTCTAAATGCTTTCATATGTTTTTAATCACGCCTCGTGTTCCAGAATTGGACAATGTGATAATTGGCGTTCATATTTCCTTTTCAGAACTGCAGATTTTAGGGACTTTGTCACTGCTGCTGCTGCTGCTCACAAATCAACAGGCATGAGACCTTTAATAAGTCTCCACTGCTTCGATGATAATGGCGGGGGGGTGTAATTGAAGGAATGCATGCTCTCTTTGGGAGAAGCTCGTTGTTGGTGCAGCAGAGGAGCGATTTGATGGTGATGATGATGAGGAGGAGGGTGTGATGTGTCTCATGACAGCAGGAAGCGTCGCTGCTGCTGGGCGATCACATGGCCGTCAAATAAATCGTCTTTATCACATGGAGACTAGTGTGTGTTCATATCACCTGCAAAACACACACTAATGCATCATGGGAGTGAGACATGAAGCACGGAAACAAAAGTGAAGCACACTTTACTTTCACTTGGATTAGAACGACTGTTTATGTTTTCTGTTACTGTTTCGGATTTTATGTAAAGCGTCCAATGTATTATTATTATAAAAACACCTAAACCGCATTGATGTTTAAAGCCTTCTCTGCACACCGCTGCTCTCACACGGCGACATCTTGTTATTCTGTCATGTGCTCATATTAGTCCTTTGAGAATGGATTTGTAGAAGTTTTTGCAATGTTTCCTCTGCAAGATACAGTCTGTCTACTGACGTGTGTGTGTGTGTGTGTGTGTGTGTGTGTGTGTGTGTGTGTGTGTGTGTGTGTGTGTGTGTGTGTGTGTGTGTGTGTGTGTGTGTGTGTGTGTGTGTGTGTGTGTGTGGTGTGTTGTGTGTGTGTGTGTGTGTGTGTGTGTGTGTGTGTGTGTGTGTGTTTGTGTGTGTGTGTGTGGTGTGTGTGTGTGTGGTGTGTGGTGTGTGTGTGTGTGTGTGTGTGTGTGTGTGTGTTGTAGGATGCTGAGGCCACGAGCTCCTTTCTGCTTCCTGCGGTCTTTGACGGCCGGGTCTCGGCTCAAGGAGTCGCTCATAAAAACCCAAACAGCTCCGGTGAGTCCGTGGTGCACATTGTTACACGCAGATCTGGGTTTTTCAAAAATGCAAACATACAAGAATATTTTTTCACTCATTTAATACATATTCTATATTAATGGAACCTCTGGGCTTTTTTAAAGTATTTATTTTAGTATTTTATAGGATTTTTGTATTTATTTTTCACTTTTTGTACAGTATTTTCCTTCATATCTTGCTGTCTTTATTGTATATATATTCATGCTTCTTAATTTATGTCATTTGTCCTTGATATATTTAAGTTATGCACCAAAGCAGACGAACGAAAATACACGAATAATCTAAAAATAATGTGTTTTTTTAACGTATTTTTTAATATATATATTTATATATTTATTGAATTTCATTTTCTCCTCTAAATATTTGTACAGTATTCTTGAATTCTTCTGTTATACGTCTTCCGTATGTTGTTGTTTTTCTTTACTCTATAAAAGATGTTTCTTTAAAATATGAAGTCGTATTTTTCATCGACTTTTTTTTGTATTTTCAACCAATTTTTTTTGTTTTTTCTTATTTTCTCAGACATTTTCTTAATAGTTTTCCTGTGTTTTCTTTAATAGATGTTCCTCTATAGGCCCTAGTGACGTGTCCCTGCCTCTCACGGTGTAAGTGCCCCCCCTCCCTTCAGATGCAGTAATTTGCTCTGCAGGAGTGCACTATTCTCTCTTTCTGAGAAGCGTTTTGAGCTCCTTACAGTGAACACAGCCGGCCTCTGTGTGCCTCACATTTCCTCCTGGACTAATCCCCCCCGACAGGAAGTCCCGCCGCCGCTCGATGTGCGGCGTGGAGGAGGATCGTTCACCTGTATCAAAGTTTCTTTGTTTAGTCCATTCTTTTATTTTTGTAATTCAAATTTTAATAGAATTTTTCATTCAGCAACAAAGAAACATTGGCGATAAACTGCATAAACAAACCCCAACGACACTCCTCAGCATTTTCCGTTCAGTCCATTGTTAAATTAAAAAGACAGGTTTCCTGACTGATGTACCTGTACCTGAACACACCTGTTCTTCTCCGCGGGGCGTCTCACTCTCCTCTTTTCTCCCTCAGTGGGCGTGAAGTCTCGGCCTCACATCTACTTCTGCCGCTCGCCCAACATGGAGGACTTCAGCTGCTGGTGGCGCCCGCTGGAGAACCTGACGGAGGAAGTGTCCTACGTCCTCACATACTCCAAAGAGTATGTGAAAAACATTTTAAATCCTGACATCTGAGAGCCTGGAACCATCTAGCTCTCTCATTATTTAAGATAGAAGTCACTTAATGATCTGATTGACTTTAGAGGAGATGAAACCATCTTAGCTTCACATTCTCATATTTAAAGACCTTAAATGAGCTGTAAATTAAAAAGAGATGACCTTAAATGATCTGTAGTAATATGGAAAGCGGCACAGACTGACGGTTCTGGGTCGTATAGATTTTAAACCATTTCACGCTCCACCACCTCAGCGAGAAGCTATTTAACACGTCGATATTTCTGCCCCTGAATGCCTCACGTGGCGTCGCCCCGTGCAAACACGTCAGAGCAGAAATCAGGACACGTTTGATTTCTGACGGCAATCTGCATTCAGGTGATAAGAAAAGGTCAGAAACAACCGCGGATAAAAGGCAATTAAAGTGATAACGATCAGTTAACAACCTTAAAGGCTGCAGGTCTGTTTCTGATCATTACATCCAACAGATTAGATTTAATATAAACATGCCGCAGTAATTTAACTACAATAAGATGTGCAGAAAGTAAAAGTGTGTTTTTTCCATCAAAAACTGATTTAATGTTTTCATTTCAGCTTCTAATGCTGCAGTGATGTGGCCTTTGCATCCCTATAGAGCTGGAGCCAATCAAACTATTTAAATTATTTGTGATTAATTATTTAACCTACATGGGAAATAAGTGGGAACATTTGCATCATATCAGCAACAAAACTGGAGTGTTAGAGCTCAAGTTTGACACGAAACAAATCATTTCTGACGGCTTCTCACGCTAAATTGAAATGACAATGTGAAAGGTGAAATGAGAGATTGTTAGAAAACTCTCACTCGTCCCATACAGAGTATCAACTAGTTCCTGAACAGTGTCCTTCACATGCTACTACTACTACTCAAACTTATACTACTAACACTACTACTACTACTCCTACTATTACTACTACTACTACTCCAACTACTACTACCACACTGTTAGGAAAATATCACTGGTCAGCAGCTTGAGCTTCGATATCAGGATCCATGTATTTATGACATACTGTATATCACATACAGAGCATCAACTAGTTCCTGAACAGTCAATCAATCAATCAATGTTTATTCATATAGCTCAATATCGTAAATGTTACATTTGTCTCAGTGGATTTCACAGTTTGTACAGAATATCAGTATGACAATACGACGTCCTCTGTCCTTAGACCCTCTGTCCTTAGGCCCTCTGTCCTTAGGCCCTCTGTCCTTAGACCCTCTGTCCTTAGGCCCTCTGTCCTTAGGCCCTCTGTCCTTAGACCCTCTGTCCTTAGGCCCCCTGTCCTTAGGCCCCCTGTCCTTAGGCCCTCACATCGTACAAGGAAAAACTTCCAAAAAAGGAAAAACCTATCATATGCCTCAAACAGTCCTGATGCTCTTCTAGGTAATCACACATCCTGTGATGTTCACAGCTACAGTTGATACCTTTGTTATCATGTTACTCTCATGTTGGAAGAGGACACTCAGTATTTTCCCAACAGAGATGTAAATAAAGAGCTTTTTGTCCCCAAACTAAACCGTGGTGTCTCGCAGCAAGGAGCCTCAGCAGGAGTGTCCGGACTACGTGAGCTCCGGACCCAACAGCTGCCACTTCGACAAGAAACACACCATCATCTGGAAGTTTTACTGCCTGAACGTCACCGCCGTCACCAAACACGGGAACTACACTTCCCAGAATCACTGCCTGGACGTGGCCGACATAGGTGAGGAGTAGAGCGGTGCAGGAATGATATATTTCTGTAGTTCGACCCGGAAGTAAGCTGCTGGTTCCCTCGACAAAAAAGCAACGGGATTGCTCCATAGGACTTTGGAATATGTAAAAAATAAGGTCTGTGGAAAACTAACCGGTTTGATAAATGTTTTCTTCATCCGGATAATCTCCACACGTCTACCCTACTTTTATAATGTTGGAATCATAAATCTAATGTCCAGAAGCTAAAGGCTAACGTGATGCTATAAAGGAACTACAGCCGAGTCCAGCAGCACGACTTCAACGTCACGCCAACTTCAGATCCATATTCAAACATACAGATTCTAAAGTGGACAAGTTGAAGTGTTTGTTTGAACAGTTTGCAGGAAGCAGGGACTTGCTTTCAAGCAGAACAGAAACAAACTTAGAGGAGTGTTTACATTGTCGGCGTAATGACGTACAACG
>NW_011342721.1:0-2070 GCF_000735185.1 Notothenia coriiceps | reverse complement strand
CCTTTATCTCGCACACATACACACACGCACACACACACACACACGACATTGATGGAGCAATGCAGTCCATCAGCAGCCCGCTGACCTTTAACCTTTGCTATTGTCAGCGCCGGTCACCGGATCTAATGGCTTCCATACTCCACTAGAAATACTCAGGTGTGTGTGTGTGTGTGTGTGTGTGTGTGTGTGTCTGTCTGTCTGTCTGTCTGTCTGTCTGTCTGTCTGTCTGTCTGTCTGTCTGTCTGTCTGTCTGTCTGTCTGTCTGTCTGTCTGTCTGTCTGTCTGTCTGTCTGTCTGTCTGTCTGTGGTGGATTATGGGAGTTTGAGTGTGTGTTTTTTATGATGACAGCGGAAAGGGGTCGGGGGTTGCCTCGCTCCGTCGCTAAGCATTGTGGGTAGCTGAGCTTTGATGTGTGTGAGTCAGTAATGAGGGGTTTGTTTTCTCAGATTAAGGCGGGTTTTAACGACATTACCGAAGCTTAAGGTGGTGAACACGGCTTTGGTGTAAAGCAGTCGGACTTCTGATGTGGATTTCCCAAATGTCACCTGTCAATCAGCGCTGTGGGCGGCAGAGGAGGGATGTCTATTTTCTTTGTAATGAAGTGTCTTTTCTTCTGCTTTGAGCTACCATTTAGCAGTATTTTATTGAGCTGTCAGCTTTTAAGCGTTGAAAACTAGGTGTATAGGCTCATAAATGCGTGCGTTTGCGTGTTTGAGAAGCCAAAAAACATAAATAATGATATTAAAAACACTTAATATGTCTTACTTTATAGTTATTTTTTCAATATACCCCATTTAAATATGATTTATCTCAAGTTCACAGCTTTGTCCTGACATATTTGAGATGCTTATCGAGCTGTTTATTCCGAGCAAAAACAACCAACTCTCCATCTTTTGGCATCCTTTCAAGCTAAAGCTGGATAGGAGGTTTTCTCTTTTTTAATTTAAAATATTTACTCTCGTCCCTAGAGCGCGGCTAATGAAAATATACGAGTGAGCGGACCCACCAGAAAGCGGCCGCATGCACATTTTAATAATTGCTGAAAATGTGCCGGATTAAAAGCAAACACCAGAAACCGCCGAGTCGGCTCGAGTGCTTAACATATCAGCTTTGAGTGAATTGTCTTTTAGGAAAACGTGGGAATACAGGAAGTAAGGACAGTGTGGTTCCTTAATGGATGTTTTCGATAACCCTTTTTTTGCATTAAAGTCCAAATAAAGTCAGTGCAAACACACCGATTTGGGACAAAAGACCAAGTTGGATCCATTTTGCACCATTAAAATGCTTTTCTCTCTTATTTCCTTATTTTATTTACTCATCTGACTAGTAATGAGATTTAAACTCGCAGTATCAGACATCTAGTGCTATAGCTTCCATTATATCCACAGTAATGGTAACACTGCAGAAATATGAACATTTGTACTTGCAACCCTAACCCTAACTTTCACTTACCTAGCACAAGTGTTTAAAGCCCCGGACACACCAAGCCGATTTTGGCCGTCGGTGGGCGTCAGGCCGACGATGAGCGTCCTGTCGCCCTACTCAGATTGGTGTCGTCCCGCACCGTCGTGTCTTTTCAGCCGTGCCGACACCTCTTTGGCCGAAAACCCACCGATTCTACATATCGAATCGGTAGGCCGTCGGCCAAAGGCTGTCGATCAAAATGAATCACTCTGATTGGCTGTTCAGCTTAGTGAATCAGTGCATGAGAAGCCAAACGGAAGTGAGGGACCCAAACAAACTATTAAGAAGGCAAATCTGAGATTTCATTTAACTCCAGCTCTCGACACAGGTTCAGGAAAGCCCCGTGAGCTTCTCGCTGTAGAGTGAACATGGAACACGCTATTTGTTGTTTGTTTACATCACGCAGTCTGTTCTTCTTCTCTCGGTTATCACGCAGTCTGTCTTCCGGTTGTTGCCTCTTTTGAATGACGAATACACACTACCGCCCCCTGCTGGTAAGGAGAGTTATTGCCAACTCACGCATGCGCAGTTCGTACGTGCTTCTTGGCCGTCGGCTGAAGTCTTTGCGGTGTGTTCCAGTGCGACACATGGCCAAGACGCAGAGA
>NW_011342720.1:0-2157 GCF_000735185.1 Notothenia coriiceps | reverse complement strand
AGTTGATGCTCTGTATGTGATGACTACTTCCATTCTGGAGAGGATCACAGATACATGGATCCTGAGATTCAAGCTCAAGCCGGTGATGAGTGATATCTTTCTAACAGTAGTAGTTGTATTACTAATAGTAGTGGTAGTAGTATAAGTAGTTGTAGTAGTAATAGTAGTAGTTGTATTAATAGTTGCAAGAGTAGTAGTGGTGTTAGTAGTATAAGTTGGAGTAGTAGTAGTAGTAGTAGTAGTGGTGGTGGAAGTAGTAGTAGTAGTAGTAGTACTAGTAGTAGTAGTGGTTGTAGTGGTGGTACTAGTAGTAGTAGTGGTTGTAGTAGTGGTTGTAGTAGTAGTAGTAGTAGTAGTAGTAGTGGTTGTAGTAGTAGTAGTAGTAGTAGTAGTAGTAGTAGTAGTAGTACTAGTAGTAGTAGTAGTAGTAGTGGTTGTAGTAGTAGTAGGAGTAGTAGTAGTAGTAGTAGTAGTAGTAGTAGTAGGAGTAGTAGTAGTAGTGGTTGTAGTAGTAGTAGGAGTAGTAGTAGTAGTAGTAGTAGTAGCAGTAGTAGTAATTGTAGTAGCATGTGAAGGACACTGTTCAGGAACTAGCAGTACCAAATGCTCTGTATGTGATGACTACTTCCATTCTTGCAAGGTTAATAAATACATGGATCCTGATATTGAAGCTCAAGCTGGTGACGAGTGAGATTTTTCAAACAGTGTATATAAAATGCTGCTGAGGAGCACAAAACATGGCAATATGCATTGTGTAAATAAAGCAGTGTGCAGTTTTTTGCACGGTGGCCTCACCTGTGCTGACCAAAGTGCTGCTGTTGTACAACGTTCCCAAGTGTGGGCCGGAAAGCGAGAGGAAAGTGTGCAGTTTGGGCAGATAGCAGCGGAAACGAGGCCGCGTCAGCACCGACCGGATGATGACGTTCCCCAGAGAGTGGCCGATGAAGCTGTTGGCCGAAGACAAACAACTTTCAGTGAGAGAAACTCGCAGCGTGAGTGGGCGAGTGGAGAAAACAACGCCTCCAACTCTGCTGACCTCTGACACCGTGAGCATCGCTTATTATAGATTCTTCTGCATGTAGGAAGTAGTTCGAGCTATTTTGAGATTCTAGCTACAGCATTTGGTAATTTCAGAAATTCATTATTGTTCAACATTCTCAAAGGCAACTTAATGACGCTAAACACAGAGGATATAGCATACAAATGAATAGCTCTCCCAGCAGATTCATGAAGCTATATGTCTGTCACTTCGTTTAATTACTAAAACCCAAAATCCCTCATTGCTGTTCCCCCTCCTTCTCATTTATCTCCTAAAATATAGCAGTAATGTGGGAAGAACCAGATGCTGTTGTGGCAGTCCATTGCCTTTGTTTTTGATACTTATTCTCCAGAGAATACGCCACAATAAAGTAAGTTGGGTAGCAACTCTTACAAAAGAATAAATTGGCACATTGAGGGCAATTAAGTGGGAAGATGAATGGCTTAATTTGATGAGAACTAGGCAACACACAGCAGCATAGAGGAGCACAGTCCATCAAGTGAAAGTCAGAAACCTATTGGCACGCTACGATAACAGCTTTTCATCCATTTGGTGCTGCTAATCCTTCTCGGGAACGTAGAGACAATAAATTATCATGAAACAGGGATTCTCAGGAGTTAAGGCATTCATGCTGAGGATGGGCAGTCTCTGCTGCCATCTACTGCCCAAAGAGAATGAGTTTGTAAGCAGGCTCAAAGTGAACAGCTGAATAAAACATGTTTTTACTGTTTTTCTTATTCGTTATTCATGTCGATTATGGTTACACCAAAGACCATTTTTCACAAATTGTATAAAAAAGTGTTCAACTAGACCTAAAATGTATTTATGACACAAATTGTATCTTCACATGATTTTAAACCTTAAAAATATATACAAAATCTACATTTATCGATACACACACAAGCACGCATGTATTTATACTCATAATTGCAGATTTACAGAGACAAGTCTTACATAAAACCTTGCAAACATTTTTAAAAAATCTCATAAAATAACACACACACACACACACACACACACATACACATACACATACACACACGCACGCACGCACGCACGCACGCACACACACACACACACACACACTCACACTGACTCATTATGGCCAGGCATCGATG
>NW_011342719.1:0-3124 GCF_000735185.1 Notothenia coriiceps | reverse complement strand
AGTTAGCATGTTGTTTGTTGGGTTAGTCAGCCGGATATAAACTAGGCAGTTAGCAGGTTGATTAGCGATTAGCATGCTATTTAGCTGGAAAATGTGCATCTCAGTTAGCATGTTGTTTGTTAGGTTAGTCAGCTGGTCATAAACTAGGCAGTTAGCAGGTTGAGTAGCGATTAGCATGCTATTTAGCTGGAAAATTAGCATCTCAGTTAGCGTGTTGTTTGTTAGGTTGGTCAGCTGGTCATAAATTAGGCAGTTAGCAGGCTAATTAGCAGGCCGATTAGCATCTCAATTAGCATGTTGTTTGTTAGGTTACTCAGCAGTTCCTTAGGCAGCTAAGTTTGCTTGTTGAAAAGCAGTTAGTTATAAGTTGACTTTTTTTAAAAAGGTGGTTTAGTTTATTTAATCATAACTGGAGTTTTACTTCCTGTCTTTTCTGCGGATCTGACTGACTGGAATCTACTGCATTTTGTCCCCTGGTTGAAAAGTTATTGTAATGTTATTGTATACTGCTGTAAGATAAAAACACAGGCAACACCATGGTAAAGCCACCTGTCAATCACAAGTTAGCTTTACACTCAAACATACACTGCTTTGTTGACTTTTGTATTTAAAATTAGACCACAATTTACTACATTTACACCATGCTGTATTGAAGAAGACTTAAAGCTAACGATTGAGCAAACACTCATTGGGGAAATGTTTACTGACGTAATGGTTCGCTCTGACTAACAAGTGTGAAGTTGAAGAGTAGGAGAAATGTATTTTGTTTAAGAAATGTAATCAGGTTAACTAAAGTCAAAATAGGCCACTCAATCGAGCGTGTTTAACAAAAAGGGCAAATGTGCTAATACAAGAACCACAAATATTAAATTCCTTACTAAAAATATATGTAAAATGTGATGTGTAAAGTTGCCTTTTCTCTGTGTTGTGTGCTGCAGGGCCATCAGAGCCAGACACGGCGACATGGCAAAAACCGGCAGTGAGAGAAAGCTTTTCTCCTCCAGACAGCGGCTGTCCAACACTGATGACGAGCTCGCCGTCATCGAAAATGGAGAAAGCAGGTCTGATATCACCCTGAAACTCTTCCGATTATAACAGGGCCGCAGCAGCGAAAGCCGTATTGGAGATAGAGCAGGGATGCAAAAAGGAGGAAGTGTTGAATTGCATTACTCCGAGTATATAAACAACATATTGATATCTGTTTTAGAGTTGATTTTCATTCATGGAAATCATGGGCGGTAGTTTTTCTGTAATCCTGTTGACAGACAGACAAACTGAGCTGAAAACAAAAACTTCTGGACGTAATAATAATAATTTTGCAAAACCGTCATATTTCTGAGATGGTTTTTGTATCTGATGCAAATTCAAGTAATGCTCTTAAAAACTGCTATTTAAAACTATTATCCTACCTTTTGCATTGATTTCTAAGGCCCTGGCCACACGGAGACAAAAACGAAAACGAACCGAGGTCAATATCAAAAAAGTTTTCCGTCCGCACGGAATCGAAAGAAACGTGTCCGTACACACAAGACATATAGTAGTACATATGCTGGGCCTGTAAGTGGCGCTGTACTTCCGCCACAAAGCACACCAAAAGCAGCGAAGAAGACCCCCCGAGCATGGTTGCCATGGTTGCCTGGTTGGCCTTCTCTCCGCGGTGGATTTAGCAACATGTAGTTCATGTAGTTCTCCATGTCCACTTGTTGCTGATGGTTGTGGTAGAGGAGCTGTAGATTTTGCCCTAACATCTGTATCATGGTCAGTAGCGTCTGGAGCACGAACGCAACCCTGTGATCCGCCATTGTTGTTGTTGTTGGCGAAACGCATCAGCAATCACGCGGATGACGCGGGGGTGAGCAGGAGAGGTGGGGAGAGGCGGGGCTATGATCGTTTAGGGCGTACACACGGTGCCGCAAGCGTTACGTTACCAAACCTTCCCACTTTGGGATGCGTTATGTTTGAGGGCTCAGTTACGGCCTCGTGTGGACGAACCGTCCATACGATAAAGACCTATAGCGGATACCACCCGTTTAGTTTCCGTGTGGACGGGGCCTAAGAGTGAAATATCTGTTCTGATAACACATTTTGTATCTTTCAGAGCCTCATCAAATCATAATAATATAATAATATATATTTGTGGCATCTCACAGGGCTTCTCTGTGTGAAGATATCTCGGAGAGAGCGCTGTCTTCAGATTCTCACAGAAACTCCTTCACAGGATCCGGGGCGATGGCCAGGTAAACTTCATTAAAATGTGCCTGTAGTTAGAAATCACTATTTACCAGAGGTGGAAAGTCACTGAAAGTTCATTTAAGCGCAATTTTGAGGTGCTTCACCTGAGTATCTTTATTCTATTCTACATTACACATCCTCCACCTCTGGTATATACATCCTGTTCAGGTAGAGTAGATTGCTCCTTTTTAATTAATGGGGGAAAAAAACTGCCTATAACCCTAAAATGTAATATTTTCAATTGTCAACAATAAAAGCAAAGCAACGATAAAAATAACAATAACATGAAATATTACACGATTAATCAAATATCAAAATAGATGGGAATTATTTTACCTGTCGATGGACTGTAAACTTAGGCAGAAATTTGATTGAAAGACTTTACGTTGTAAGTGTTTTGGCATTGTTGTAGTATTTTGACTAGTAGAGACGTAGTATTGGTATACAAGTATAAGATGTGATTACCTCCTCCACCTCTAGTATGTACACTTCCTGTCCCGATAGACTAGACGGCTGTCACTTTGCTCCTCTCTCCCCCCACTAACCTCCCAGGCTCTCTTACTTCTTCTTCACGCTGTGGAACTGGGCGTCTCACAGAGTTCACCCCGAGGTGGAGCGACGCGACTCATTCCTCGACCGCTTCAGGGGCCCCGAGCTCAAAGAGACGTCGAGAGAAAGCAACGCTCAGTCTTTGGGGTCCTGTGACGTCGCCCGCAAGAGGAAGTGAGTACGGGAATGTATGCAGCACTGATACCTTAACAGTTAAAGGGTATTTCACCAACAAAATAAACAAAAAATCTCAGGAAAGCATAACATAAAACCTGGGAATGAGTCCTAAAACCTGGGAATGTGTGCAGCGCTGATACCTTAAGATTTAAAGGATACTTCACCA
>NW_011342718.1:20134-29985 GCF_000735185.1 Notothenia coriiceps | reverse complement strand
ATATCCTCAGGGGCACTGTAAGAATACATACAAGTATGTTTTCATTAATTTAAAGTACTTTTCTGTGACATTTGCTATAAAAGTTACCTTTGAATAATGCTAAACATCTTGTAAAAGGCGAGTTAACATTAATGACAATATGTGTAAATTAAAGAGAACCTATTTAGGTTCATATTAGTATTTGTATGCCTCTAGTTTACTGGGACATGTCTCCATGCTTTAATGTTCAAAAAGCTCTTTATATTTCTCATACTGCCTGTGCTGCAGCACCTCTTTTCACCCTCTGTCTGAAACCAGAGCCCAGTCTGCTCTGATTGGTTAGCTGGCCGGATCTGTTAGAATAGAATAGGATAGAATCCTTTATTGTCATTATACAGGTACAATGAGATGAGTAGAGCTACTCCTTTTTTTAAGGTGCCATCAAAATACAAAAAACAAACAAGAGACGTACAACATTCAGGAGAAGACAACAACAAGCATTCTTCAATATGCAGATAAAGTTAAAGTGCTAGAATATATGGGTTTGACTAAAGGTAGGGTAAGTAAGAATGGAGAAACCAGCTCGAGTGCGCTAGAATTTGGAAGCCCCTTCCTTCAGACTTCCTTACAGAGCCCCTCCTCCAACACACACAAACGCGCACACGACCAATGAGGGCACGAGATAAGTTTGTGCACAGATGGAAGGCTGACAGGCAGGTAGGCCATCCAGTTATTTTAGCCGGGCCGGCTCAGATGATTGGTCGTGCTTTTTACAGCGCCACGGCTTCCACAGATGACATTTCTTTATGTATTTATTGTCAAAGCATTTAATATATTAATTGCTATCGGGATGTTAAGAGCATTCCATGGAATATAACAAAAAGTGTATCTGAAGTGAATTACCTACCCCACCTTGAAGTAAAAATAAATATGTTTGAATGTGTATACAAATATTGTTGTGATTGGTCAACCCCTTAGCCTATCACATACAATGTGTTGGAGCACCAGCCAATAGAAGCACAAGTGTGACCTAGTGATGTCACTATGTTCCTGAAGTAAACAAAGGGGTCCAAACAGCTGTTTCAGGCAGGGGGGGGGGAGGGGGTTGTGTGGGAGAGAGAAACTTCCTCTGGAGGGAACTTATCCTTTGCAGACTGTTTGCAAAAACCTATATAACACACTACAGGAAAGGGAAGACCCAAAAAGCAGAATAGGGCCTCTTTATAAGGTTTCCTGATCTTATTTCTCGAATTACTGTAGAAGTTGACGGCACTCATTTAGACCAGGCTTTTGCCTCCTTTTTTCTGACTGAAAATCAATACGATCTTATCACAACAGTAAAAAAGACTCCATATTCTCCTCCACCATCCCTCCCACCCGGGGCAGTTTGTTTCGGTTGTTGTGTATCGGTGAACATGGCCTCTGCTGTAGATTATGGCACACAACATTATTTATTCATGGCCGTGGAACGATAGATGCGGTGCACGCTCCTCCTGAGTATCGTCCATCTGTTAGCCCGCACTGTACACACTGATGTAATACGTGAGTCCTCAGGAGGCGCACTAATAGCGGTTCTTGTGTTTAACGCTTCACACTATTTATCTGTGTAATAACACTGCCGTTAATTATAATTACTGCCCTGTCGTTGGAGTGTGATTTATCCGTCCCCGAAGAAGTGCAAGACAAACAAATGTGACCTTACTGCTTTTTATTTGATCACCATGAGTTCACCCTCTCACGACACCTCTACATGGGAACAGCTCAGGTCTAATTGCTCCCTATAAGACACTCTATAATCCGTCTCTGAGGACTGCTGTACACATCATTTTACACAAAGCTGCAGATAATTTAATTTCCATCCAGGGAGCTTTCAGTGTACGGCTGTAATAGAAAAGGAAGATTGCTGCCAGATTTCCAACACAAGTGCCTCTGTATCACGATCATGAAATTGAATCAGCAAAATCAGTTTTCCTTCATTGATTGTTTTTCTCATGAATTAGTAGAGTGTACTTAAGTTGTTTGAATGTCCCCAAGGCAGATTGATAAATGACAACACATCATGATACTTTGCACATCTCTTGTGTTTTTGAGGCATGTTTAATAGTCTCGCTTTTAAAACTAGTTTTTTATTTTCTTTATAGCGATAAGATCATATTCTTTTGCATCACATTATCTCCATTTGCACATCAACAAAGATGAATATTTTAGACACAAAATAAGGACATTTAACAAACATTACGACCACTGAAGACAATGTTCAAGGCTCTTTCATATACATTTGATCTTGGATGAAATTGCATAATTAATGTTATGATTGACTTTATTAGACCTATAAGTATGCATGAATTGTTTATACTAAGTGTAAATTACTTTTGAATTGAGCACACTGGAGATTAAATGTGATGCCTTTACTCTGATCTGTTACCAGATGCTGTGATTTATGTTGCACTGAGCGCTGTTAAAAATAAACATAAATTATAAGAAAATAGACTCAGCTGCAGACAGCTTATATAATAATGTTCTTAGGTGTAAAGATACTACTCACATTCTGAGGAGCAACGCATTAGCAGACTATAATACCATGCTTTATCGTGTGCTTTAGTAGCTACACACACACACACACACACACACACACACACACACACACACACACACACACACACACACACACACACACACACACACACACACTGTACAACCTGATCATCTATTTAACATGTATATAGACTCCTGCATTTATGTGGTCACTTACAACAGTCTCTGCGACATTTCATTTAGTATTTTATTGTATTTGACATGAAGTTCTCTTCTCCTGTATACTTGCACATTGGTCTTGCAACTTAATCTTGCACTTTCATTTCTACTCAGTTTCCTGTTTCACTATTTTTATTATTTTTGTATTGTTATGTGTCTTATATATATTTATGTTGCATTGTTGGTAGAGCCTGGGACTTAAGATGTTCTTTGCCATAACTAATGGCAATAAAGCCTTTGAATCTTGAATCACCTCCGGGGGACAGAATCTGTGTGACCCATCTTTATAAAAAAACACACAGCTGCTACAATACACTGCAGTGTGGAGGGGTGTCTCACTTTGATCTTTAAATACCCTCTAACGCTAAGGCACGCTCATTGGCTTTGATTTCTTTTTTTCTTCTACAACTGCTGTGCAAAATGCAGACTCTCCCTTGAATCTCAGAATGCGAGAACACCTATCCACTCTTTTTATTTTTTTCCTTCCTCCAGCACCACCACCATCTGTCCCTTTCTTCCATTTCATGTGCTCCAGCAATATCCACACCCCTCTCATAGCAACAGCACCCCCCGCCTCCCCCATGCGTCTTGCAGTGAATTTTCCCTCCCCTGGATCTTCTTCTCGCACCATGCAGACGGTCCCTTGGCCCTGCCTGACGGTTCTCTGTTCCCCCCTCCCCCACCTCCGCGCTCCTGTTTCACTCAAAGATGGCGTCGGCTCTAGAACCCCTGCTCTGTGGCTGCATTTTTTAGCCTTGTTGTTGTCTCCATTACGCACGATTTTTGGCACCTTCTCCGCGGCGGTTGGACACTGAATTCCCGGTGAGTAGCAGCGGACGCCGGATGGGAGATCTAAGCGGTTTTTTTACACGGTGTGCTTTACTTCCCCTTTGGATACCAGAACCGGACCACCAGCTCGGGATTTTCTGGGGGGAACCGCGAGAGGGAGAGAGGGGTACGGAGGGGATGATGATCGCTGAGGTGGGTGTGGGGGGTTACGGAGGAGGAAAAGGAGGCCTATATCATCGGCTCCAGCGGCCTTGTGTTCACCGTACCGCAGGCTGTGTGGTTACGTGGGAGGGAGGAAGTCAGCGAGTCTAAGCGGGCTCCTCGCCCAGAGAAAAGGGCTAACAAGGAGGCCGTTTAGCATGTAGTGCTGCAGACTCTATTTTCTCTGCACTTGTCCGCTAGCCGCGATGGCCGTCTGTAAGTTGCATTGTGCCCTTTTACAAGGCCGCGGTTTACCGTTTATATCTGAATGACATTCAAAAGGAGATTGTTTCCCTCGGTTGGATGCTCAGTGTTGTCTGAAATATTACTTACATGGGGAAACGTTTGCATTTGGAGCCGGAGCACAGGCTAACTGCTCGTTTCAGGCTGTTTACGTTTCAGTAACATAACCGTAACGTTAGCTCGGTGGCTAGCTTCTACCGTTAGCTCGCTAAACAACAGCAGTAAGCGGGAAGGCTTGTTGTCAGACACTGAGCAACATCATATCATATCAGAGAGAGTAAATAGCAAAGCAGGAGACAGTTTGGCAATGCGGCAATTGAATTAGCTCTGTTTTTTTGGCTAGCATCTCAGCTAATGTTTGCTAACAGTCTGTGTTTTGACTGCATCATGTTTACCTTAGCAACCCAACTGGCCCTATGGTCAACTTGCAAGTGAAGTTTTTAGGAAGAGGTTGTTTACCTTTTTTATACATGATAATTTCCATCATGTTATGACACACGTGTGCCATTTTAGTGGTTGTTTAGGGTTATGCTCATTCACCTGTTCGACTACACTTGCTGTTGCATATACGAGTTATATGGTGCACAACAAACATTATCAAGCTGTGTAACATTAGTCAGATTCTTCCTCTTCTTAATTTACAGTTTTTTGGTAGTGCTTAAACAAACTCCCTAGTAGTTGCTAAGGGCATGCATGATGTCTAGCTTACCAACCCAACCTATGGTCAACTTGCAAGTGAACCTTTTACGATGATGTTGTTTACCTTTTATACATGATCATTTCCATCATGTTAAGACACACATGTGCCATTTTTAGTGGTGGTTTATGGTCATAATGTTACCAGTTTGTTGTTATTATAGGTTCTGTGGTTCATAAAAAACATTATCAAGCTGTGTAACAGTAGTAATATTCTTCCTCTTCTTAATTCTCAGTTTTTTTGGTATTGCTTAACCAAACGTCCTAGTGCTTTTTAAGGACATGCATGGCTTTGTTTATACATATGTGAGGGACAGTATGTAATGTTTATAAAAATGTACCCTCTCTTACCTTATCTGTTTCTCATTCAAACTCATCATCCTTTAAAGATTTGACTTTATTGGTTTATGCTTACTACTTCATCAAAATGTATGGATTTTTCTGGAAGATTTTTGCTAACCTTTGTCTTTGTGTGTTTTCTGTGCAGGGTTTGACAGCTACTGAAGTGCAAAAGGCGTGAAGGAGATCAGTCGTGGCTGATCCCTGGGGTGAGATATCTGTTCCGTCCCAGAGCTGAGAAGCCCAGACTGCTGGAAGAGTAAAAGCAAGCGAGAAACGACAACGAGGAAACGTGGAATCAGAAAATAGTTCCTGTCGGGTGGAATGTTATAATCTACAGACTGCATTGCCCTCATCGTAATCATTGAAACACAAATTTCATTTCTTGGATACCATGATCCTCTTTCCTGACTTGCATTGAGAGTTGGTTAGTTTGCCGGAGGCAGGAAACTGACCTATCAGGTTTTATTGTCTTTGTAAAGGTGTTTTGCTACAAGTGGGAACACCAACATTTCAAAGCCCTTATCGCCAAGATCTACTCTACCCTTCTTTGTGTGCTGTGGGAGTTTACGTTGCTAACAGACCTGCAACTTCCTCCACTCCCCCTGCCTCTCGCCAGGGACCTTCACCTGGCTGGGAGTGGGTGGTGAGTGGACGGCATTTTACTGGGTGGAAGGTTGGCTCGGGGCTGTGCTATGGTTAGCTGCTCATCACCGTGTTGCTCATACTCAGCCTCTGAGGGACTCTCTGTGCGTCCCCAGGACAAGGGATAGTACGCAGACAGAGGGCAAAAGAGAAGGAGGAGGCGGCGCTACGGCGCAGGCCAGGAGTCTCCTTGGCTTACAGTTCCTTTTTTGTGTTTGGGTCATTGCAGTGAGGCTTCAGGGCCCCTGCACCCACCCTGACTGCAACCATGGTGAAACTGGCCAACCCAGCGTACACCCAATGGATCCTAGAGGCCATCAAGAAGGTGAAGAAGCAGAAGCAGCGACCATCCGAGGAGCGCATTTGCAATGCGGTCAACATGTCCCATGGTTTGGACCGCAAAACTGTTTTCGAGCAGTTGGAGCTTAGCGTCAAGGATGGTACCATCCTTAAGGTCACAAACAAAGGTCTCAACTCCTACAAGGACCCTGACAACCCTGGACGCTTGGCTCTGCCCAAGCCCAAAGGTGGTGGCAGCTCTGGGGGAGGAGGAGGAGGAGGAGGAGGAGGAGGTGGAGGTGGAAGCAGCAGCAGTGGAGGTGGTGGTGGTGGTGGTAGTTCACACTCCCATTCGGTGAAGAAACCTGGACTCGAGTGGAACAAGTTGATAAAGCGGGCACTGGAAGGGCTCCATGAGCCCGGTGGCTCCTGCTTAAAGAACATTGAGCGCTTTCTCAAGTGCCAGGCTGATGTGGCGGCCTACCTTTCAGGCAGCGGCTCCATGGGGCCCGGCATCTTCCACCAGCAGCTGAGGGTGGCCCTGAAGAGGGCAGTGGCCCATGGACGCGTGGCCAAGCAAGGTCCCATGTTCCAGCTCATTAGCCGCAGCAGCAACAACCTGGATGACGGGACCGGGACGGTGTCTCTGGGATCACTGCCTCCTGTCCGGTTGTTGCCCCATGAGAAAGACAAGGTAATGTCTACACACACATCTGCTTGAAGCTCACATGTAAAGCTGTGTACATGCACATCACACTTGCACACATTTAATAATACACACTTCATTATTGCACAACTATCATTCGGATGTTGCTGGTCAGCTGAGGTAGCAACGTTTTATTGTACACATTACTCTTGAAAAAGATAAGTGGGTGCAAAGCACTTTGATCTGTTGGCATCACATTCATCAGATAAGATAACGGATATCCTGTTAAACAACACCAACTCTAGTCGAGAAAATAGTGACACTAAATCGTCTGGCTCCTCAGTTAAAACTGGAGTAACAGAAAGAAAGCAAGTGGGATCTGTGGAAGTAACAGAAAACACTCTCTTTCTTTTTGAAATCCAATCAGCACTCTCTACTTGCATAATAGCTGGTGCACGTCACCCAGATTTGTCCAGATCTCCCAGCTGGCAACACCCGAGACGTTGGCACTGTTTCTGCTCTCTTTCATTCAAATAGGTTGTGGGCTATAGCGCTGTAATGTACTACAGCTCAGTATGGGCACAGACTGTGTGACTGTTAGTTGTGAGTGTTCATGCAGCATATGGTGTTGTGGTTTCCAGCAGATAGCACATTGCAAAGTTATTTTAGTAGTGGCTGAGATGGGTGGAGCAACATCTGTAGGATCAGAAATATACCAGTGAGGGTCTCTCTCCAAGCTGGAGTCTGCATCTCTGTGTTCAAACAGTATGAAGGGGATGCCAATCTCTCCTTATCGTTTACGGTCACATTTGAAATCAGAATCAATTTGAACTCAACATCGTTCCTTTATTAGTACATGTTTGTTCTTATTTCAGAGTTGAATCCACTGTGTGCTACGGGGTGCGGTGTGGCACATTTTGGCATGTAAAGTGTATCTAAGATTAAGGAGTTTCTATTTTTGGAAAAAGTCTTATCAACTTCTTGCAATAATATAAACTAAAAAAGGCAAACTTGAAACAAAAGTTAACATTTATTGATGCTAAACTTGCAAACGTTCTACCGAAATTTGTATTGCTCAATTCTCAGTCACAGTTATACAACAAAAACTACCTGTTACACAAACAAAATGTTTTTTATGTCTCAAAACGCCAATTGTAAAAATGAATTGTACACAAAATACATTTTATCATGGGAGATTTTTCAGCAAATCCACAGTAATTTTTTTAAAATGACTTCTACTAGTAGCAATATCCAGGTTATTTGATAGAATCTTAGAAGATACAAATCTTGAATCCCATTCCCACCGATATGTATCAGATTGTGTTTGGGTGGACAGGGGTATCGGGTCAGAAAACATGTTAGAAAGACCTCACTGAACCAAGTGGGTAGGCGTTAAATATTTTGGGTGATTATGAGTGGCAGCATCTCAGGAGTGCCCGCCCTGGTCCAGACGAGGAACATCAGAGAGGTGATGGGTGGGCGGCTGGTGGGCCAGTGTTCAGCAGACATGGAGGTCAGGGGGGAGAGTCACATGCCTCCCAGCCTCCTGTAGGGAGTGTGGACCAGCTGCAGTGGAGATGGCTGAGAGAAAGACAGGAAGAAAGGAAAGGAGAGCAAGACAAGAGAGGGGTGGTGTGTAGTGCTGCCAGAGGAAGAGGACTGGATGACGCAAACTACAGGCCTCTGCAACCAGTAAGGAGAGAGGGAGAAGAAAGCAAGAGAGACAGAAAGAGGGAGAGGCAGACATACAGGCGACAGAGGAGAGAGGAGACACACCCACTTCTGTAACCTGATCAGAGAGCAGCTGGCTGCTAACCTCTGCTTCTAAAGGGCCAGGGACATATGTACACACACACATTAAACCATTCAACTGCATTCAAAAGGGGAAACGCAGAATGGCACGGACATAAACACAAATTAAGTGCGTTCTGACACGAGACCACACATCGCATGTCATAAATCCCCTTCTTTAGATGCCGGCAGACGTGCACACACGCATTCTAACAACCAGCATGTAAATAAACCCGTTGGAGCTACTATGTGCCAGCATCGTGGCCCATCATCGGCTTGTGTGTCACTCGGGTTATCAGACAGCCAGCCGATCTTAAGGAAACTAAAGCAGCCTTAAACACTGTTTTGACTGGCTTCTGGCTTTAGCTGGCCCCTGAGTGTGTGTGAGTGTGTGTGTGTGTGTGTGTGTGTGTGTGTGTGTGTGTGTGTGTGTACAAGTCTGTGCACAAGTCTGTGCAGCTACAGAAGCACATACACACATGAAGTAGGATTAGCCCAGGGAGCAGGCTGCACTCACATGGGGTCGGCCTAACACAGTGGCCGTTTCTCACTGTCGAGTATACTTCCTGCAGAACCACTATTTCAAGTATACTACGTCATCGAGTGGCGCCGAAGGACTGTTTTTAAATGCCCAGCATTCAGCGCCACTCGATGACGTAGTAAACTTAAATAGTGGCTCTGCAGCAGGTATACTCGACATTGAGAAACGGCCACTGACCTGCTTGGCTGCAGACGGCCGACTCTTAAGACGAACGGAGATTAAACCCCTCTGTCTTCTGACTCAACTACTGATCGGCCCGATCCTCTGTCTCACAAACCATATGCAGACACAAACAAAGTAATGCATACCTCACTGTGGTTATTAAAGAAGGGTGAATTAATACATAGGTGACTGCAGAGATACATCGATTTTTATCGGGCAAATAATAACTGAATCAAGAAAATAATCCACAATAAGAACAAGAGTTAGTCGCGTAGGACATTCTGTATATTCAAACCTATTGTTGTCATCGAAGGAGCTTGAGCACAACACAATCCCACCCTGTTGCATTAGGGAAATTGTGCACCAGTCAAAGATTTCAAATGAATGTGTGGACATGAACAGGGAGATGTTCCTTTAGTGTGTGAGTGTCGTCATCTTCGGGCTAGATGGGGCATGCAGAATTGACATTTCCGTCTGGCATTCACACAAGCCTGTTTATCCCTCCTCGCTGCTTCGCTTTCTTTTGATGTTGCCTTCCTATCTCTCTCCAGAGGATGCAACCTTATTGCGGCTCAATCACGTGTGTCTGTTGGTGTGTTGTCGCTTGATGTATCTGTTAGTCTCTTCGAGTGACATATGCGTCAAAGAGATATAAACTGTGCGTGGAAGACAGAGTCGATGTTGCATGATCGCTCTCCTCCGTTCTCCCACTCTTCCAGCGCGGCATCATTGCCATATTGCCCCGCATGATTGCTAACAGTTATGATTTCCCAAGTAAATGGGGGG
>NW_011342718.1:0-20126 GCF_000735185.1 Notothenia coriiceps | reverse complement strand
GGGGGGGGGTGGGGGTGTGTGTGCGCGCGCAGTGAGGAGGGGGGAATGAAAACAAATAGCTAAGCACTGGCTTTGACCCCATTTGCGAGGAGATTTGTGTACTCAACACGCTTATATTTGTGTCTGAGCGCTCCATTCAAACGGGGTCCCAGACCCAATTTCTTTCTCCCCCCTTCTCACCCTAATGGCGTGCCAATGCCAGGTCATGAAGGGGGAGTTGAATGGGAGAGAGAAGTCAACCAGGGGTCATGGATATATAGATGGCAAACCTCATTGCCTCCCTGAGCGCCCGTTAGCAATATGAGGCTACGGCCATTAGGTGGGATGGGCTCGATGCTGAGCCTTTGTGTGTGTATATCCATGTGGGTATATTATTGTGTGTGTGCACGTGTGTGTGTATGTTCGTCCCGTCATAATAGGCAAGAGAAATCTCCCTGCCCTGCGGTTGCCCTCTCCTCAACAGCTGGAGCGGGGTGAACCAGAGTTCTCGATGTCGACGAGTGGTGTCACGGCGAGGACGTGTGAAAAAAGCGGCGCGTGAAAACATACACACTCTCAGTCTCCTTTTCTGCTGGTACACAGTGTTGCAGTGTTTCCCACAGAATTTGATTCATGTTCATGGCTGCTGTAGACAACGATATTGTTGCTCTGTGTTGCGTTGTTAATGAGTGAAACACACCGGAGTTGAGGATCCGTGGGGTTTATTCTCCCAAAAATATCATTTACAATTTACAATTCAGGCATTTCGCAGAGGCCTTATTCCAAATCGACTTACAATAACCAATTACAGGGACATTCTCCCTGGAGTAACCGAGGGCTAAGTGCCTTGCTCAAGGGCACACTACTAGTGGTGTTCCAGGCAGGATTTGAACTCGCAACCTTCCGATCATCAGCCCACCTCACTATGCATTAGACTACACCATTTCTTTTTTTTATAATAATAATTTTTTTTTTTTTATGAGATCCATTTGTGGCGGACGATATTTAATTGTTGCGGCAATTTTGGAATCTTTGGCCCCGTTAACAAAAATGTGCCACGTCTTGACTTTAGTTAGGCTTACATTTGACATTAATATCAAACAAACATAGCATGTAAAGACAACACGCAATATGTACGTAGGTTCATAAGCAACTTATTCATTAGAGCTGCAACATTTAAGCAATTTGTTGTAAACTATTGAATTGAGAGCCAACTATTTTGAGTAATTCTGTAAAGAATATGGTGTCTTGACTCTTATATGACAGTTTATTCTGTTGGCTAAAATTTCACATTGTAAGGTAAACAAACATGCAGGTGAACACAACGGGCATTACCAAGGTCAGCTAAAATGGTCGAGTTCATATCCATATATCGTCCACAAGTCAATACCATTATTACCACGAGAGGCCAAAGAGCTGCAACATTAGGCAACGCTTATTATGATCCATATGGATATGTAATTTATTCCACTGTTCCAGTATTGGATCAACCCCTTCTTGTGTCTCTAACATCACACACACTACCTCTGCTTGTGTTTGTCTCAAGGTGAAGACATCATGTAGTGTCACTCGGAGGACCGTGAATACAAAATGCCCTCGGACATCGATTATATGCCTCAGGGGCAAACTGCTTTTCCTCGTCTGTTCCTCGTCTGTTCACTCCTTCCCATCCCCCTGTTTGCTGCTACATCTTGTCATGTAGTCACAGGAGAGGATTTCTTATGTTGGATGGATGGAAACATTGTCAGGGTCAGCACCACCACACCACAGGAATGCTGGGAAAGTGACTAAGCTGGGTGCGATGAAATGGTCTCCCTTGACTCTATAGCCAGCTTGACTTTCAGATTTTGGACAGATCCATTTTTCAAGTTGAAGGCAAAGCTGTTCTTTGTTTCTGCCCCCAGTTGCTGCAGAGCCCTGGCCTCAGTTGACCTAATGTTATTTTTATTATAAGTTGTTCCACTCTCCGATGGCTTCAGATGAATGCCTCAATGCTTCCACAGACCCTGCTCTTAAAGGACATTTAGTGGTACACGTACGCAAAGAAATGGAAAAACTCTAGAGGATTCATTTCTTTAAAGGGTCAGTTCACACAACACTTTTTCTTCTTCACCTTTTAGAGGTATCTTGCCTGGTGTGCTTTTGTGTGTTTTTCATCATATATGCAGTGATGGGAATGCATGCCAGAAATCAATGCTTTCCGGCAGTTTCACATCTGAAAGACACAACGCTATAGCCATGCGTTGTTATATAATTTTAAGTGTTAATTGTGGAACATGGCAGCAGTTCTGTGCGGTATACCCTTTCATACCCAATACTGTGCTTTTTATACCGTATGATATGATTTTTTTAATATACCGCAATACCGTTGAAAAGTGGCGAAGGGCGCTTGATCGGTGCGGCAGTGAAAGGAGTCCCCTGGGGAGGATTTAAATGTGCAGTTTCAGGTGAAGGGGGGGTTTGTTTACATTTTCAAATGGTGCTTTTGTTGTTAGTTGTTTTTGTATGTGGTTCGCAAAGTTTGCAATAAAATATTTTACATTTTGCCGTCGTTTCATCCATTCTGATTCCTTTAACCAAATAAGACTCACGAGGAACCCCACTGATCGGGTTTTTTTTTTGTGGGGCCTAAACGTACATTTCCAATCATTGAAAAATAAAGAAATACTGTGATACCATTTATAATTTGGAAAACTACCGTGATATGATTTTTTTTTTTTTTTGTCATATCGCCCAGCCCTAGCAGCAGTACTCCATGTACCCCGTTTACCGAAATCATTTCAGGCAGTGTTTCTGCCAGACCAGGGCTGAGAGGGCGTCCACCCCGGATCATTTGGCTCGGCTCTCTTAAAGCGCCGGCTCTTTCGGCTCCCAAACGGTTCTTCATGTTACCACAGTTTACCATGGAGCCTCAGTTTCGCCGCTGCGTGGCTCTGGCGCTCGCAGCTCACGCGCGTGCTCCACTAAAACCCCCCCCGCTTATCGCGTCCAAATTGCTCACGTTCCGTGTTGTCCTGTAGCAGGCACCTTCGATTTCGGGGAAACGATCTTCAATACTCCGAAAAGAATCCCACCAGACTCCTTTACACCTCCAACGGAGGGATGTCCTTTTTCCTTTTCGTCATTTCAAGCGATAAAAACTCTCGATCTGTTAATATTTCTGGACGTCCTCGGCCCGCAGAGCTGAATAAGGGTGTCAAATGACGGCAAGACGCCCCCCTGGCGGAAACGCTGATTTCTGGAATCAATAATGATTGATAACATCTTTACATTCAGTTCCTTTCACCACATAAATACTTCTGTTGCTGTGTCACTTAGTTAACTTACATTGCTGCTACTACTATTCTTTTTAGCCATAGTTGTGTACTTATTTATCTTTAGTTTTATTTTATTACTAATGTGTGCTTAACTTGTTATTTCATGCCTTTTGCACTATTCAACTTATGCTGTAACACTATACACATCCCCACTGTGGGACTGATAAAGGATTTCTTTCTTTCTTTCTTTTAAAGTTATCCTGCGACATTAAATACAATCGTTGGAAATGTAATTTGTCTGGCCAAAAGTGAAAAATTACATTTGAAATCTGTTCCAGAAACGCTGTCCCTACGTTATCCAAAGACAATCCACAGAACTTTCTGTTACGACTGAACATCTGGACTTTGTCTTTCAGAAGTACCGTAATTTTCGGACTATAAGCCGCGCCTTTTTTCCCATTTTTCGACGCTGCGGCTTATATAACGGTGCGGCTAATCTATGGATTTTTACAGCTAACGGCCACTAGGGGACCTCCTAAATCTATGGATTTTACAGGTTACAGTCCACCACCTTTAACTCTATGGGCTCTATGGCCGGTCCGCGCCCCCCACCTTTAAGCGGCGGGCTCCAGCAGGAAAAGCTGGAGGCCGGAAAAGAGTGAGACAGGTAGCGCGCAAAAGTAAAAGTGGAACCGAGAGTGGTACGAGAGACAGAACAAGAGCAAGACAGACAGACATTAAGAGAGCGAGACAGTTTGTCCCCGTACCACTGGTTGAAAACCACTGCTGTAGATCAATGCCGGTACGTGCGCTGGGAGCGCACCGTTTAAGTTTGAAAGTTGAAAAGTTTGTGTGTCTGAAACGCTATGTGATACAGTACAGTTTACACAGCACAGTACATGTTCTGTAGCTACTATTGCACTAAATGCTAACACTTGAATACGTTATGCAAATATGCAACTTGTTTGTTGAAATGTTAATAAATGGGAGCTTCCTCAAACAGCCATCTCTTTCCCGACAATCCCCTCTGTGCACGAACCCTTATGGTAATGTCACACGCTTAGACATTAATGGCATTAAAAGCCTGATATTCGCGGTGGACTTATATTCGGCGTCGCGTCGATTAACTTACTACACATGTATATATTCCGGCGTGACCCTGATATCGGCGTCCACANTATCACCTGGATCTCCTCCTAGAGCACCATTGTGTTCTTTTTAACCAAATATCTCTCAGAGGGGCGTGGGGAGGGGCTCCTTATTTTCATCTAAAGTAACAGACAGAGAATCAGCACTTTGGAAACAGGGCTGAAACAGAGGGGATTATGGGTAATGCATCAATGATCTGTTCAGAGACATTTTCTGTATATATCTGAGACATATAATGTATTGATGTAAAACAGTATAATAGGGGGCCTTCAGCGTCGCTCTGCTGCAGGTCAACTGATGTAATTGAATATCCGTCAGTGGTTGAATGTAATGAATAAATTATTATATAATATATATTATATTATAAATTATTTAACATTTGAGGCACTTTGAGTATTTTCATTTTATGCTACTATAAATGTCTACTCATTTTTGTTGCTCATATTGTACTTTCAATATTAGATATATTTGGCAGCATAAGTTACTTTACTGATTCAGATTAATAGTTCAAATCAATAAAATAAACACACTTTGACATATAATGTGTAAAGATATGCATATAAAATAAACATAATTAGTAGGGATGTCCCGATCACCTTTTTTTGCTCCCGATCCGATTCCGATCATTTGATTTTGACAATTTGCCGATACCGATTTTTCCCGATCCGATCTTTATGCAATGCATTAAGAAAAAAAAAAGCATTCAAGTTGTCCCTTAAGGTTATTTTTTTATTTAAATTGGATATTCTATCCAACATGGATATAGCTTCTTTCTTTCACAGCAGCATTGGATCAGTTCAGTTGTGCAGCATTGGATCAAAACAAAATAAAGCTTTCAGTACTCGTTAGCTTACTGCTACAATTAGACACTGCGCCCTGCCCACTCTGTTGCCAGATTTGAGAGAAATAAGCAACCAGGTCTATGAAAACAAGCCCCAAAGAAGCAACACATACATGATGTTCTGTAATTTGAAACCAAAACTAAGGCCTCAGGATGACTTTAAGACTTGAACATGGTCATTTTTATTTTGTAATATTAAATACAAAATGTATATCAAAAAAATCCCGATCCCCGATTTTTTTCCTCCCGATTCCGATCTTTTGAAAATCACGTGATCGGCTCCGATCCCCGATCACGTGATCGGATCGGGACATCTCTAATAATTAGCTACAACATAACCAGCTGTGATACAAGTATCCATTATTAATCAAACTACTTTTATCTTTGTTCCACTTTTGTACTTTTACTTAAGAGTTTGAATGCAGGTGTTCTTACATCTAAGAGAGTATTTTTACAGGCTTTTGCTACTTTTACTTAAAATAAGTAATAAAATCAGTACTTTGTCTTCTACTAATATCATATGCATACAAGCGGGGCGATATGAAAAAAATAAATAATATCTCATTATTTGAGTAAATACCTCAATACTGATATTATGGCGATATTGTTGGGGTTTACCATTGCTCCCCAAAAATATTTACACAATGGGATTTTGATATAATAAAGAGAAATGTCAATATAAGGACTAAGCAGGTAAAGCCACTAGATTACATTACATGTCATTTGTTAGATGCTTTTATCCAAAGCGACTTACATACATTCAGTACTGTGAGCAATCCCCACAGGAGCAATTTGGGGTGAAGTGTCTTGCCCAGGGACACAACGACATGCTGACTGCAGTGGGACTCGAACTTGCTACCCCCTGATTCGAAGTCCAGCACACTAGCCAGTAGCCACAGTCACCACTAGATAAAAAGAAACTTACCTATTACATAATTTTACTGCAATGCAGCCTTTAAAACAAGCACAAACACCAGTCACGATATCTCAATCCAAGACTTTATAAGGATGTCGATGAAACGTTGCCCAGCATTTCCTGTTTCTCTGTCTAAAAACATGACAATGGTGCATTACGATGTGTTTCTTGACTGCCAGTGCATCTAATGACTATAAGTGCAAATGTGTGTTTGCTGCTCGCTGTGTCCTGAAACAGTGATCAATGAGTTTGTGTTGGAGGTGGAAGCGGCCATAGAGAAAGTGATGTAGTGTTGGGGTGTGGGGGCTGAGATTGGGCTCCCATGTTAATGAGATCCTTGACTTGAGACGAGACAAGGACAACAGCAACGCTTTTCCCTCTTTCTCTTTTCTCCCATTGCCTTTCATCCCTCCTCCTCCTCCCCCTTTCTCCCTCTCCCTTCGTCCTTCCTCCATTGTTCTCTCATTCTGTCTCGCTCTCCTGTCCTCTGTCTTTGACTAACAGAAGCCAGTGTATAAAAGGGGAAACCAGGCCACCTCTAGTTGTTTTCTAAATCCTATTACCTCTCTGCACTCGCTCTCAGACAATGCTGCATGTTGCCTCAAGTCTTAATTTCGACCATTTTGGAAACTAGACAACGATCTTGACCAATACTTACTTCCATATGACCATTGCTTCCGGGTGTTGGTGTAAAAAATATATCGATGCACTTGATCATGATAATGTGTTTTCCAATACTGTATTGCTCCTCAAAAAAGCTATAGATTTGATCTTATATGTTTCCCTTTTTTATTTGGATTTAATGCATTTGGTGGTGTTTTCTTTCCAGAATAACAATTTCACTACAATTAGATTTTAAAAACGGCAATATGTCTCCTTGACTGTGTAATGATGCACATCTCGTCTCACGTCCCAACAAATCTAATCATTTTTACGTTAGCAACTTTCCTACGGCTCAAGTGTGGGAACATTTTGGGTTCAAGCTTAGTTGCTATGTTGTTACTTTGCACTTTTTGTCCACAAAAGTCCATAACTATTGAGAAGCTGGATTTGAAGTATATTTCCTCTTAAGGAATGAATGACTTTCTAAACCAAACTATTTATTACGGCTATAGGAGCTAAAAAAGCTAGAGTGGGAATATATACGGAAAGAAAAACCATCGGCATGCTCAAACAAAAGCCTAGAGACTGCCAAGGCACACNTATGTTGTTACTTTGCACTTTTTGTCCACAAAAGTCCATAACTATTGAAAAGCTGGATTTGAAGTATATTTCCTCTTAAGGAATGAATGACTTTCTAAACCAAACTATTTATTACGGCTATAGGAGCTAAAAAAGCTGAGTGGGAATATATACGGAAAGAAAAACCATCGGCATGCTCAAACAAAAGCGCTCCACTCCTTCTGTGCATTTGAACTTTTATTACATAAAACAGGCAAAAATAGAGTACAAATGGTAGTAGAAGTGCACAGCCGGATGTGATGGTGATTGCGGTGGTATATTGTGAAGAAATCGCGATATAATAGCTGTCAAAAGAAAACTTCACATCCCGTCTCATCCCCCCTTTCTATGTCCATACAAAGCACAAGTCAGCAGGTGAATTAAAGTTAAAACACCACTAACTCCGCACCAAGCTCCAGTGCACGTCCACTACCAATGATGAGCAGCGTAAGAGTGTTTTTAGAGAGTACATGTCCATGGACAAGTGAGTTTGGCAATTTACTTCTCCGAATAAATGTTTGGGGCCACTGGAATCTTCTTCTTCGCCATCGTATTTGACATTTTCCCACGGTTTTACGACACCGCTAACGTAAGTGAGCGGTACTTATTATAGCGGGTTCTTATTATACATCCATGGTTGGGTATCGTTTGGATTTTAACGATTCCGGTTATGCTATTCGATTCCGGTTCTTTTCGGTTCTCGATTCCGGTTATTTGTGAGGGTAAAAATACGTCCCATGCCAATTTCACTGGGAGAGAAATATATTTATGAAAACATTAATTCATATCTGCGGGGCCGTCCCTGGCCAACTTGAGGCCCCACGCCAAGTTATATGATGAGGCCCTCTGTTTCGCGAGCTTCGGGGCGGGGGGGGTTCTAATGGAGCCTCGCAGGGGCGAAACCACACTAATTGCGCCGCATAAGCGCATAGGTGAGCCGCATTTGTGGCTCAGTTGAGGCTCGCTCCGCAAGGTGAGGCCCCCTCCTCAAGGTGAGGCCCCACGCAGTCTGCGTGATCGGCCTGTAGGGAGGTACGGCCCTGCATATCTGTATTCCTATCTACGAATCACTTCATACTGTTTAATTTTGTTGCGGTTATTGAATAAAATTATAGAAAATAAGCTCTGCATTGTTTAGTTAGTTGGTGCAGTTTGAGAATGTACAATTGTCCCAGTCTCCTCTGATGCTACACTGCAACCTGCCTGTGAGACAGAGTCCAACCACACAGTCTGTGTGTCCTGAAACACACATGCTGCAGCTGCTCACTGTTTGTAAAAGGAAATAGTATTTTCATTTCAATAATGTACTTTCTATACCCTGCTTCATAAACAACACTGACATCCCTGTGCTCATCCGAGTCTGAGGGTCCCGGGATGTGAGGACAGCGCAAGGACACAGACAGGGAGGCTGCTTTACTTCATGAAGGAAATGGCGGTCAATATTACAGCATAGGAGCCAAAGAGCTTAATAACCTTCATTACGTGTTAGAGAAAGAACATACGAAAGGTTGACAAAGATGAGGCTGGAGGGCAGCGGATCCGCTGTGCGTAGAAAGAGAGAGAGAGAGAGAGAGAGAGACGCTGAGTCCCTGCGAATCAGTTCTGCCTTTTGTGAGCTGAATTTATCAATCATTTGTCAATAAATATGGGCGAAAAATGTCACTTGTCCATCGG
This sequence comes from Notothenia coriiceps, assembly GCF_000735185.1. Taxonomy (NCBI): domain Eukaryota; kingdom Metazoa; phylum Chordata; class Actinopteri; order Perciformes; family Nototheniidae; genus Notothenia; species Notothenia coriiceps. The sequence goes on along the minus strand of NW_011342718.1, from coordinate 11,089 downwards.
ACAAGTCAATGGAAAGATGTACTTGTCCGATATTGTACATAACACGTCCCGGACGATCGGACGTGTGCTTCTTCACACACTGATGAGTGAAAAATACGACATAATAAAAACAAAGAGACCTTAAATATGGCTCCTACACTATTATTTAAACACACTTTATGTTGAGAAACCATTATCTTTTATCGTGTGGTTTTATTGGTTTTATTTAGTGAGGATATTGGGGATACAATAATTGAGGATAAAAATGTCACATTCTAATGTCAGAGTATTATTAACACTGAAAAGTTCACTGCTCGTTTAAAAGTGTGTTTACATCCTAATGTTCTTATAGTACATCAGTGGCATAAAATGGACAATTATCGTCTAACAAAGTAGTGAATATAACTGTGTGTGTGTGTGTGTGTGTGTGTGTGTGTGTGTGTGTGTGTGTGTGTGTGTGTGTGTGTGTGTGTGTGTGTGTGTGTGTGTGTGTGTGTGTGTGTGTGTGTGTGTGTGTGTGTGTGTTACATTGCATTTAGCTGACGCTTTTATCCAAAGCGACTTACAATAAGTATGTCGCTAGTAGGTGTGTGTTTCTATACTACAGTTGCGGCTGGTGGAAAATATCTTTGATGGGGCTGTTGATATAGTGAGTAAAAATCTTTTTTTTGGGAGAAATGACCCCTTAAATTGGGACTTCTGGTGATGTAATGGTCCCATAAAATCGTGGTTCTAGGGCCAGGAACAACCAGGCTGAGTCGGGCTGAGTATGNCCACATGCAGTAATGAGGCTTGTGCATTTGTGAGGGCGACTCAAACAAACGGGACAAGACGAACCTTTCGTTATGGAAACGGAGGAACGGAGGACGTTTGACAAGGTTTTGTTTGCCGAAGTTGAACTTTTTGGTAAAATCCTTAGACCATACAAACTTATACCTAGAATTCAACCGCATGAACTCGTAGATGGGCGCATCAAAATATCGTATGCAATACGTAACGGACCGCCTGAATTCTATCTATCTTTTCTATTTTTCATCCCATTGTCACCTCTAATACAGGCGACTTTTTTGACTAGCAGAGAATTTACGCCAGAGTTGGTGTCTGGAATAAAGGTCGACAAAAAGTTTTTAGGATACCTCTTTAACGTAACGAAAAACAGCCTTCCTTCGCTTCCTAAATGAAAATATGGGGTGTCTTTATTACATAATTGATTTTTTCCACCGTAATAAGAGTTGGTTTATACTTTTGGAACTTGGTGGATTCAGTTATTGCAAGTGGAAGTCGAGTGTCTGTTAGGTTATTAATAAAATTTACACATTTTTTTTGGTTTGAACCTGTAAAGTCCACTCCAACGACGACGTTCCCAAGTTGTCCTGTTCTTCTTCACTCCGAGTCTCCCGACGCCATCCGTCCGTCCCCTAGGGTTTCGCACTAAATAACACCAAGTTAAAAGGCAGACTGAGTGTGAGGGGGGTTGTGTTGGGGGGGGAGGTGGGTCCGATTCGTTGTCCCTGTCTTCTCGTACTCTTTGTGGTTCCATACTTCCTACTCCGACAATCTATTCTCTATTCCGTGTACTCCTCTTCCTATCTTCAGAATGGGAATTCATTTCCTTATTCGAGATAAAGACCCTTTGGTAATGGTAGAATGTCACTTTCGTAAGCCAAATCACCTAATATGCATGCGACGCTAAGTTCCCTAACAAGAGTATAGCCTGAATTAGTAAGCGAGTAATGAATTAATTTGATTTCAGTGTTATAAGGTCCTTCTATTACTTATTTCGAGGGTTGGGTCCCAAGGAGTTAAACGGGTTCGACCACAGAAATTTATTTGGCTTACACAGGCAAGTTTTGGGTCTGTACAAAGTCGACAATTATACTTATAAGTTTGGTTCCTATTGTTTTTAGCGTTGTAACTCTCCGACTTGTGTTTATCAACGGTTAGTGAAATAGACAGCTAGCTGTTTAGAAAACGACGTCGACGCCAATCCTTTCCTGGACTTTCGTACTACCCTTTGTCGAAGTGACGTTTCGTTTTTTCAGTGACTTCTGTTTACATTCAGCCGTCGATTCTTTTTTATTCAAAACTTTTTTTTGTCTCACTCGCTCTTTTTATTCTGGTCTCCCGTCCTCTCACTGCTTTACCCTTTTACATTCATCCTTCTCTCTTTTTACACCGTCCGTCGTCGGACGCACCTGGTTGTGGAGGTAGTAAGGACTGCGAATTGGGGGAGGGCGGCCTCCTCCAGTTGACGAAGAGAGCGGGGACACTCGCCGGAGGCATTTTCCTTTTCTCGCTCGCAGGCGGAGAAAGAGGTGTTGTGTGTGTGTGTGTGTGTGTGTGGTGTGTGTGTGTGGTGTGGTGTGTGTGTGTGTGTGTGGTGTGTGTGTGTGTGTGTGTGTGTGGTGTGTGTGTGTGGTGTGTGTGTGTGTGTGTGTGTGTGTGTGTGTGTGTGTTGTGTGTGTGTGTGTGTGTGTGTGTGTGTGTGTGGTTGTGTGTGTGTGTGTGTGTGGGTGTGTGTGTGGGGTGTGTGTGTGTTCGATGACCGACGGTGACATTTAATTAGGGTCATCTATGATTTTTTACTTTTCGATTAGGAGGGAAGTGCTGTCCCTATAACCTTCTCACTTTGTGTTAGGAATTTAAGGTAGGACTTCTCTCAAAGATGGAGTCGGTCCTGGCGAGCGTGTTGTAGCGAAGATCTTTACAGGGTGTACTGACCATCAGTACCTAAACCTGAATTATAGACAAACACTCTACATCACACGCACGAGAAAAAAATTCGGACACACAAGGTGCGAACCGTACACGAGCAGGAAAAGGATGCCAATTTCTCGCCGAGACCTTGGTTTTACAACAAGACTCAGTTCTCCTGTGCGGAACACCTTGACAATCGTTGTCGACCCCCTGTTCTTGGCGGTTTGGTCTGTAACAGACGTTATCCATCATATCGTCACCGCCGGCAAGGGTGGAGAAGGGTTGTATGTTTTTTTTTATAATTTCGGTTTAATAAATTTAATTTTTTCTTTTAAATTTTTTATATTAAAAAAATAAAATATAACTTTGTTCCATATTTTATATATGTTACATAGTCATTTTACATAAATCAATGTTATTTTAGACAAATTTTAAACAAATGCTACAGATAATTACCAATTCAACTTCTGTAGTCCTATCCAGCCATTTGCTAACAACCATCGTTTTTCAGACTCGTAAACTCTTCAGAAATCACCAGTGGGGTCACTGCTGATGTATTTAATGTCATAGAACAAAACGTGATCCGTCTCTTCAATGTGTCTCGACCACAGACCTTACTTCCAGCTGTTTTGCTCAATCCTATGGAGAGATTGAATGGTTTTTGTCGAAGGAACCGGAAGTGGTAAAATGCTAACTTACTCCGGGTTTTAGGTTGCGTCACTGTGGCACTCTATACTCTAAATCCTTAGTAATTAATAGAAGTTATGCAGGTACATGAACATAGGTTTAGTAAAATATGGAATTTGTCACTTTCATAATAAACAAATAATCAGAATTAAAATCAGTAACTTCAAATTTGTTTTCAGTATTTCAAACAATTAATTTTTTATTTGGAACATTTGACATAACGCACAATATAAAGTGTTCAAATGTAGAAAATCTGCTTTTCGTCCACACGCCATTTAGCCAGTGAATGATTCCATTTTTAGGACCACTGGCCGACGCTTAGCTCCATTGGTAGTGCTGAGGCCCATTAACTGGGACATCAAGCTGAAGATCCTGGTTCGAATCCGGTCTGGGTCCATTTGTCTCACGTGATCCCCTCTGTCTCACGTGATCCCCTCTGCCTCTCAAGAGTTTCAATACTGTCTAAACACAGAAGGCACTGGTTGCCCGAAAATATCTTTAAAATAGTTTCTTACAAACCACTCATTAGATAACCATTCGTTTTTTTTGGGCAAATCTATTACCCTCTTGCAATATTTGAAAAGCTTTTGGCTGTACACTTGAGAATAAGTTTGTGTCCTAAACATAAGTGTAAAACACAAACAGTGCTTTATATACTTCAAGTGTTTGAAGTGTTTGCTGAAACTTTGTTGAGTTTCCTGAGTACTGTGAATAAAAAACCATCTTCAAGTCCTGGATTGGTTTGCTGTTCGGTTTGAATTGTCCAACTGTGACATTGTTGTTTTAAGGCTTTACATTCTGGTGTCTTTTAGTAGTCCTCTTCCAGTGTTTACTGCAGTCATGTGACCCGCTGCCTTCTGTGTTGAAAACATAAGAGTTTAAAACAGCTCCGCTCTGGTGTCATCAGAGCTCCACTTCGTCTCAGTGGCTCCCTCCTGCCTGCTGGCAAACACCAGCCCAGATGTCAGGCCAGTTGTTTTCCAGCCGCTGCGTCCTCTCTGCTGCTGTGACAGAAAGCGGAGGATGTGGAAGCAGTTGGGCGACAGATGTCAGATGCAAGTGTCTCCTGTGTCAGCCATGACGACATGTCGCTCCTTCAGAGTGTCCTTCACTTTCCTCTTGCTCTCAGACGGCTCTTGAGGAGAGCTCGCTCTTAAATCAGAGTACAACATTCTTACAACGTTTCAAAAACACTCAACAAGTTTTCCCAGCTCTTGATAGGGGATTTGATATTTGTTCTTTATTAGGATCCCCATTAGCACTAGCATGAGCATTGGCCAGGTTTCTTACGGTCATTAAAAACCTGGAAAAGTCATGGAAATTCAAAATGCTAATTCCAGGTCCTGGAAAAGTTATGGAAAACAATATTTTCCCAACATTTTGGAAAAGTCATGGAAATGTAACTAAAGTTGCATCAAATATAATTTATATTTTATCTAATCACCGAAATAGTAATACTATAATGATAATAAATACTGTATCGTATAGTAATGAAACGTAAAATGGCATTTAACTGACGAGGTGTTTTACTGGTGAGAGATTTTAGTTGCTTTAGCGTGTAGGAGCTAGTAAGCCTACAATTGGATTTGTTTTAGATCGGCACAACATGTTTCATATGCAGACCTTATTTTCCTGTTCCATGTTAAAATAAAAATGTTACCGCTGAGAAAGAGTAATTTTTTTGGTCATGGAAAATTAGGTAAAGGTCCTGGAGAAGTCATTGAACATCCTTGGTGAAAAAGTGTATGAACCCTGATTGGCTATTCTTCCTGGGGTCCTCACACACACAAAACATACATAAACATACATAAAACAAAACAGCTCATCATTTCATGCAATTTACAATGGTATATGAAGTGAAAACTAAAATGGTCATCCAATTTATGGGATATGGGATTTTATTATTATTAAAAAAATGAATCCTAGTGATTATTAATGATCAGGATAACCAGGAACATTCTCAGATGAGTGACTACAAAGCTGTCTAGCTCTCTATGATGGTAGAGAAGTGAAAAAACAACTTGTATTAGTAGTATACTCCATGGCAGCAGTAAGCCTCTTCCCCTCAGGGCTTCCAGGCTTCACAAAGTTTCATCCCCCCCCCCTCTTGTAGTTGTTCCTGTGAAGTGCACCTGCAGTGCTTCAGGGACGTGATTTTTCAGCTTTATTGGACACACAAGTCCTATTTGATGTTGGACGACATGTAAAGCGTTTTGCTGCCTTATTTGTTTTCTCGGACAAAAACCCATCTTGCATTTTGTGCTGGAGTGCAGATCAGACGATGTGTTTGTCCTGCGTTTCAGTACACGCCTGCTGACATGGTTTCCGGGACGCACTAAAAGATTTAAGCCGCGCCAGAAGTGAATGTCTGACATGTTTCAGAATAAAAGCTGAATTAGGACGCTGGAACTCCTCAAGCAGAGGAAGCGAGATGCAGCTCAGGAGTCAGCAGGGACTTGTGACACACTAATGGCAGCCGCTAACACATAAATGATACAAGCTCACTCCTAACAGTGCAGCTCTCACACTCTTCATTATCCCACAGCCTCCGTTCACACATCCACTGCTCTGTGGTGTCGTTGTAGTTTCTAATGCGCTGTTAATACACACAGCAGCAGTCATTCACCGTGGCAGGACACACAAGGCCACTCTGTTGTCTCATTTGCACACATTAAGCTGTGAAGTTGACTGACAGTCTCTCCTCTCTCCCCCCACCCCCTCACCCCTTCTCTCTCCCTGCCAGCCGGTGGCCGAGCCCATCCCCATCTGCAGCTTCTGTTTAGGGACCAAGGAGCAGAACCGCGACAAGAGGCCGGAGGAGCTCATCTCCTGCGCCGACTGTGGCAACAGTGGTGAGTGCTGATCTGAGAACAGTGCGACACGAGGCCATAGCTCCGTCTGGGGGGTGCATTTCTCTAGCTTTGGGCGTTACACTTCTCGTGTTTTGTGATTAAAACAACCACCGGAGAAGAGGATGCAACCAGCTGATCCAAAATGAACTTTTATTTGTCCACCAGTCAAGTGGCTTATCAATGTTTACATTTTAACAGTTTTGGCTTGTGGTGATGGAAATGTATAAGCCTTTTTTCACTAGCATTCACAGGGTGTCCGCGGGGTCTTAAAAAGTATTAAAAGTTGATAAATCAATTTAGCGAATATGAAGGCTATTAAAAAGTATTAAACGGCATTGTGAAGCTGACAATTGAGCGGCCCGACCAAGCAAGGAGGCAGAGGCAGACTTCCCAAATATAACCCGGTGTGGGCATTTATTAAAGCATGAACACATTACACACCGCCTCAATCCTGCTGCTGCTGTTCACGTGAGCACAGCCTGCAGCCACCAGGATCTCACACACACTCCCTGCCTCCTAACAGACAGGGAAACAGAGCCTAAATACACACACACCCTAATCAACCAATTAGACACAGGTGGGGGGGAGGAGACAACACAGGGCCCCAGGTGCACACAATCAACAGCCACAGATATGGGGAAAGGGGAACACTTTTAACATAAAACCAGCAAACAGAGACAGACAAACTAAAACACAGACAGATGCACACACTACATACATTTCGCCACCAACAAAGCTACCCAATCCGTAACGGAGGCCGAGATCTATGGCCCCAAAAATCACCTCTGTTACAGGCATTTTTCAAGGTATTACATTTTGTAGCTTGTTTTCAATAAGTATATAAATGGTCCAAAGAGGTTGTATTCTACAGTCTGCCTGAATGTAATCATTGCGTAGGTGTGTAGTGTGATTCTGTGGAGTTTATTTATGGCATCCCGTTGGATTTGACGTCATCTGAACAGGACATCGCACGCTCAGTGCTTGATAGCGCGAAGGTCCGTTTACGCCGGTTGTTAAGCAACATCGTTATGGGGAAATGCAAGTCTGCGTCCAAATGGTTGGAAGATAAGGAGGAAGGACAATCAATACTGTATATAGTCAATGTGAGGTAAAGTGTGTCGCCAATGGAACCGGTTAGAACTCAAAGTGGCGATGAGGTCTTAAAATGTATGGAAAGGGTCTTAAAAAAGGTCTTGAAAGGAATTACATCTGACTTCAGGATTCCTGCATATACCCTCAACATGTTCTAACTTGCATGTAAGGCTTAAAGGTGGGGTAGGTACGTTTGAGAAACCGGCTCGAGATACACTTTTTGTTATATTCCATGGAATGCTCTTAACATCCCGATAGCAATGAATATCTGAAGTGCTTTGACAATAAATCCATTAAAAAAACTTCATCTGTGGAAGCCGTAGTGCTGTAAAAAGCACGACCAATCATCTGAGCCGGCCCGGCTAAAATAACTGGATGGCCTACCTGCCTGTCAGCCTTCCATCTGTGCACAAACTTATCTCGTGCCCTCATTGGTCATGTGCGCGTTCGTGTGTGTTGGAGGAGGGGCTCTGTAAGGAAGTCTGAAGGAAGGGCAGATTGTGTATTTTCAAATTCTAGCGCACTCCAGCTGGTTTCTCCATTCTTACCTGCCCCACCTTTAATCAAAATAGATATAAAAAAAAGTCCATATTGAAATGTAGATATTTGGTCTAAAGTTAATTGTGCTTGTTACAAAAATATTTCCACAATGAGGTTTTAATGTCAACTGTCTTCACCGGCTTCATGTGGATATAATGACTTAATGGGCAAAGGAAAAGGACAGAACACTAATAGAGAAATACACTAATTTACTATTATGCAGCCTTTAATATCAATGAAAGACTAAACTTATGCCATATTAGAATATCCAACATCTGAGTCTTTTCACTATATCATAGTAATATGAATATATACTCAGCCCTGCCTGCATGCAGTTTAAAAAAGTCTCCAACAGTGATAATTGAGTTCACAAAAGCTATGAATAAAATATTAGTTATTATTAATCCTTTTCAGTAACAATAGACCTTCTAGTGAGGATATCATCATGCTATTGTGTTGATGGAAAGACTAAATGTGGTTTAAAAAGAATACATTTTGCCAGTCCCTCTGTATTTCTGTGGATATAAAACACACTATTACAGATGTTTCCCACACAGCAAGGCCCGGGAGGAAGAAGTTATATTTTTTATACCGCATCGAATTAAGTGTGAAATGTAAGGTATCTGCGGATTAAAGCTGTTTTCATTTCTATGACATACATAAATGCCCAGATTTCTAAGTCAACTAAAGCCTAAAACAGAACGAGGCTGAGTGAATAGGATTTGAAAACAAGGACACTTAGGAACCAAGCAAAACAACGGACAGAAAACATTAGTTTTTCAGCTTATTTCTAAATAGCTATTTGCAGTTCAAAAGCAAATACCAGCACAATGCTAAGCAGACACTCTGTAACCATTAAGTATAATCTTTGGCGGCTGCACCCAACTATTTTATTTTGGTTATTTTTCTTTTATTCTCCTGCCATTTTTTGAAAGAGATGAACACAGTAATAGACAGACTCTGGCAGCGGTCTTTGTTTTCACAGAGATTTGGATATAATTACGGTGTTCCTGCTGCCGAGTGAACGCAGAGGAGAGATTGAGTTTTTCCCTCAGCGGGTTTCTGTCCCGCACAAGACCATCTTGTTTGCTGCTCTTCAAAACAGCGAGAGCTCATCTCTGACAGATTGTCTTTTATGTTTGAACACTCTCTTTGCAGCCGGCCTTGATGTAGGGAGGGCTTTCAATTCCAAAAGGAGCTGTTTTTTTTTACAGCTACAATGATGCAAGTGGGTCACGGCTGTCAGTCAGCAGCACAAAATAAAAAAAGTCTCACTTGTTTGTGCGTGTGTGTCTATCTATCTACCTGCAGGCCACCCGTCCTGTCTCAAGTTCTCCCCAGAGCTCACAGCGAGAGTCAAGGCTCTGTGGTGGCAGTGCATCGAATGCAAGACTTGCAGCAGCTGTCAGGATCAAGGCAAGAATGCGGTGAGTGGAAATGCGGCCGAACAGCAGCTGAGAGCATCTCTTCTGCTTAAGTGCCACACTGAGATGCTGATAGACATGTCTGTGGTCGCTGGGATTGAGCTATTTTAGTCAGCATTTCACTCTCTTCTCCTTACCTGTCGAGTGAGGAGTCATTGTTATTCAAATGCTCGTAGGGAGGTTTGACGGCGAGACAAAATGTTCAACACGCTGTCAAGATGCACGATGAGAAACTGGTCTTTAAAGATGGAGAATAAAAGGGAAACAAGGAAGACGCTTGAACCAACCCTGAAGGATATGTTGAAAGATCTGTCTAACTTGAAATGGCACATTACATTACAAGTATTTTGATGCATTTTTGTGCATAAATATGTGGAATTCTAGTCAGGTAATTAAAGGAGCTTTGATCATGCTTCACATAATGTATCCTCAAACAAAAATTAAATACATCTAATTGGACATGAGCGACACGTATTTAATATAAGCAGTGTTTGTTTTTCGACCGGACAGAGCGATATATTTCTATATGAATGAACAAACAGGAAAGTTTAAACGCATGAAAGAAAATCGTACCTATCAATAAGTTGTACCAATATGCTAATGACAATCATTACAAAAATGTAGGCTCAAGAAGAGAGAGTGAGAGAAAATGTAATGTCTGAGTTTAAGAACGGCCAGTTGGTTCCAGAGAGCTCTCCTGCACTCTGAATGACTTTATAAGGACTCACACTTTGACCTACCCTATTTTTATCATATCGTTTTAGCTAATTTAGTCTGAACTTGCTAATACTCAGTACTTTGTGTGTGTTCGCTGTGCAGGACAACATGTTGTTCTGCGACTCCTGTGACCGGGGCTTCCACATGGAGTGCTGCGATCCTCCCCTCACGCGGATGCCCAAAGGTAAACAAAAACAAGACTCCTTTAAGTCTTCACCTCTATGCAGCCGCCCCTGAGTCTGACCGTAATGTCTTGAGATCTCAGGAAGCCCCTAATGCTTCACCATTAAGTGCTAATGTGTTTGAAACGTCCCTAAGCATGTCGGTGTCTGCTCTAAATCCACCTCGGGGTTTATAAACCTGTGCTGACTCTTTCTCTCTCAGGCATGTGGATTTGTCAAATCTGCCAACCCAGGAAAAAGGGAAAGAGGCTGTTACATGAAAAGGCAGCACAAATCAAACGGCGCTACAACGCACCGCTGGGCCGGCCCAAGAACAGGTAGAGAAACGACGTCTTCTTCAATGTCTGCTGAGTCTGTTTCACAAGGGGTGGGGGGGGGGGGCAACAGCAACGTGGCCTAGCCAAGTGTCTCAGAATCCCCCTCAAAATGTCATGTCATTTATTAAATTTTGATGACATATCTGTTGTTCTTTTTTTGCAGCATCACACATATTCAAACGTAAACTACTCCCATCAAAAAATAATTACATATTTTATTTAAATCTAGTTAAAGGGGACCTATCATGCAAAATGCAGTTTTTGATGTCTTTTATACATAAATATGTGTGTGTCAGGGAACTCAAGCAGCGTCAGAAAATAAAACCCTCTTTCTTTTCCTCCGTACCCAAATCTCTAAAAACGGGGCTACAACGGAGCTGATCCAGATTTGCGTCCGATATGACGTAATATCTGAAATGTAGGCGGGCTTTATGCCCACGGCCCTATCAGAAACTTTGCTATCAGAAACAATGCCCGACTGTTTTGGACGTAATATGGTCGGTGTTTACATTAGCATTGCTAACACTCAGAGCTAACCTGTACTGGAGAGCATGTGTGTGAAGAAGCAGGAAGTAAAAAGGAACTCACCTTGTGGTATAACC
>NW_011342717.1:0-7232 GCF_000735185.1 Notothenia coriiceps | reverse complement strand
TCCCGATCCGATCACGTGATCGGGGATCGGAGCCGATCACGTGATTTTCAAAAGATCGGAAAATCTGGACTTTTTTTTAATTTATTTTTTGTATTCAATGTTACAAAACAAAAATGACCATGTTCAAGTCTTAAAGTCATCCTGAGGCCTTAGTTTTCGTTTCAAATTACAGAACATCATGTATGTGTTGCTTCTTTGGGGCTTGTTTTCATAGACCTGGTTGCTTATTTCTCTCAAATCTGGCAACAGAGTGGGCAGGGCGCAGTGTCTAATTGTAGCAGTAAGCTAACGAGTACTGATAAGCTTTATTTTGTTTTGATCCAATGCTGCACAACTGAACTGATCCAATGCTGCTGTGAAAGAAAGAAGCTATATCCATGTTGGATAGAATATCCAATTTAAATAAAAAAATAACCTTAAGGGACAACTTGAATGCTTTTTTTCCTCTTAATGCATTGCATAAAGATCGGATCGGGAAAAATCGGTATCGGCAAATTGTCAAAATCAAATGATCGGAATCGGATCGGGAGAAAAAAAAGGTGATCGGGACATCCCTAATTATTATATATGTTGCATTGTTGGAGGAGCTCAGGTCAGAAGAGTTTCATTGCCATTTCTACCCTGTAGCTTTGTGCATATGACATAAAACCTTTGAATCTTGAACCTGAATCCTCACACTGACCCGGTCCATATGATGAAGTCGTCCGGCTTTGTGAGCGTTGCCATGTGATCGAAGGCCGACTGGATGAGGCGGTAGGGCGAGTCACACAGGAAGTCTCCGAACATGCCGGGGTTGGTGGCCGGGACTCCTTTAGAGGAGAAGCACACCTTGGTGGGGTCCGGGGTCAGGTGGTAGGTGGGGTCCAGGTGGAGGTCAGTGATGTGCCAGAACCTTCCTGAAGAGAGATGGAGGGAAGGTGGATAAGAAGAAGGGAGCAAAGAGACAGAGGGGATAAGAATTAAGATACAATATTACTTTAATGGTCTGATCAAGTCTGACATTTGACTTGCATCACAGCAGCTCCATGTGTAACATCAACATAGTCAAACATCAAGAGACAATACATGAAAAACAAACATAAATAAATTCAAATAATGCATGCATTTTTGCATTAAGTTCCATTCAGAAGAAAGGGTGAAAGAGACGCTGAAATATATATATTTATTAGGACATGTGCACAGTTTATTTTGTACTAAAAGACATGCAAATGAGGGTTAACATGTGTTAAAATAATGTCGTGTATTTTTTGCATTTAGTTCCCTTTAAGTTTTAGTTGGGCTGATTAATTCATATCTTTTTTACTTGCTTGTTGAGCACTAAATAATGGCATAAGTCCTATTTTTGAAATATTTAAAGGTGGGGTAAGTTTGAGAAACCGGCTCGAGATACACTTGTTGTTATATTCCATGGAATGCTCTTAACATCCCGATAGCAATGAAAAGTGCTTTGACAAAAAATCCATACAAACAATTCATCTGTAGAAGCCGTAGTACTGTAAAACGCACGACCAATCATTTTAGCCGGCCCGGCTAAAGTAACTGGATGGCCTACCTGCCTGTCAGCCTTCCATCTGTGCACAAACTTATCTCGTGCCCTCATTGGTCATGTGCGCGTTCGTGTGTGTTGGAGGAGGGGCTCTGTAAGGAAGTGGCACATTTGTTCCGGTTGTCAAATTCTAGCACACTCGAGCTGGTTTCCCCAAAATTACCTTTAAGATGACAAATTAATTGTATTATTTATTTGATTCATGTTAAGTTATAAAACAATCTCCAAAAGCCTGTTTTGAAATTAATAAAAAGTAAAAAAAGACAAATTAAAACCATTAAATTACATGTCAGGAGAGTTTATGGCCAAACTCCATCTAAAAAACAGTTAATTAGTTGGTTAATGATCATTTACATTGAATTTGCACCTCCCATAGAACAAATGAATAAGTAATATAAATGAACAATATCTTAGGGTTAATTCGGCGTGCATGCCATCAAACAAAAAGCACTAATTTTAATTAAAAAAACTACTTTTACAACTGAATCCTCATATTGTTCATCCTCTGGCAGAGAAACAATGCATGTCCATTTACTCTGAACATTGTACAGTCTTATACATCCAACAAAAAGACACACAAATAAACTTCTAGACCTCCACCTCCAGAGTTCATTAGCGGGGTTTCCTCTCACCTGTGCCCTGCAGGTAGTTGCTTTTAGCGGGCGCCGCTTCCAGAGGAGCCGCTCCACACAGCAGCAGCAGCAGCGGAACAACACAAGAAAGTAGTCCCATGTTTATCCTCTTAAAAATACACACTGTTTGAATGTTAAAAACCCTCAGTTTGATGCAAAACATAAAGTAAATTCAAACTAAAGTATGTAAGTATGCAGGTCGTTCTCCTCAGAAATAAACAGGAAGTGCACACAGGTCATGTGACTCGTGTTTTGAAGCTCAGGAGGAGGAACTGAGATCTGCTGCTTATCAATAAAGGGAAGTAACGAAGTGATTTTATTCAAGTACTGCAGGCTTCCTGTAGTGAACATTGAGGTAGTTTAATTGATCATATCCTGAATACTTTTATTGCATCTGTACCACATGTTGTACGTTTTACACAACTTCATTGACAGATATATTACAAAGTACACACCAAATATATTATAAGTGTATAAAACAGGGTGCATTAATATACATTTAACTTCCAAAACAAATATAAAATAGTTACATTTGGCTCCAACAGTGCAAACATGCTCTATATTATACTTAACTAATCTATAGATATATATTTTTACTTTATACATTTAATGTTGATTTCTTATTTTATGTTTTACTCATGTGCATTTACCTGCTGCTGTAATAAAACAATTTCCCAATGTGGGATGAATGAAGTACATCTTATCTAATCTAATCGTACATGCCTACAGTACATAGATACAATAATATGAAACTATTATCTAAAGGCTAATAGTGAAAATAATTTCTCTTTTTTTTTTATGCTTTTGGTTCATTTGCATATTTTATTTTTGCTTAATTGCATTTCCATGGCAGTGTTTTTACTGAATGGAGTGTGTACAGTGTAATATTTGTACTTTTACTTGATCTGAATATTACCTAATAATACATCCATATTGTACTCTTTTAACACACGCCCAACATTTTTGGCTTTTGACCTCGAGGCAGGGGGCACACGTCGCCCCTCATCTCCAGATGAATGTGTTGGACATGACTTATGAGCACTCTTAATCCAAAAATAATATTGTTTCTTGTTGTATGGTTTAATATTAAATACCCCTTAAAGACCAAAGAGATCAAAACTATCCAGCATTTTAGAATCTATGACATATTTCAATACTTTTCTGCAACATACATTTTATTTTGTTTCCTGTCCATCTAATTATCATGTGACCCCTCAACTTTGGGATTTAAAGGGTCACTTCACCCAAAATGACCTTTAGGGGGTGTCTAGCCATGCAGTTAATTGCGTCTTATAGATAATTAGATATCTGTCTCTGTGTCCACCCCTGTACAGTCAAGAGGGATGTTAGTGCCCACCTTTAAAAAAGATACCTTTAAAGAGGCATTTCTTTCAAAATCATTGCCCCTTTTTAATCTAAGTACCGTAATTTTCGGACTATAAGGCGCACCTGAATATAAACCGCAGCAGCGGCATACCACTCTCGGTTCCACTTTTACTTTTGCGCGCTACCTGTCTCACTCTTTTCCGGCCTCCAGCTTTTCCTGCTGGAACCCGCCGCTTAAAGGTGGGGGTCCGCGGACCGGCCATAGAGCCCATAGAGTTAAAGGTGTTGGCCGTTAGCTGTAAAAATCCATAGATTAGCCGCACCGTTATATAAGCCGCAGCGTCGAAAAATAGGGGAAAAGGCGCGGTTTATAGTCCGAAAATTACGGTATTCAAAACACCTTGCTATCAAAAATAATCTATTATAAACTCATTTTTAGTAGTTTAAATTAAACAAATAATGACATTGAGCACTGCAGGTGAAACCACATCCTTTATACCACGAGAGGTGAGTGATCAGATATGTTTGGGTGACATAATCATTTAATTAGTCCATGCATTAGTTGAATAAATACTGTCATATTATACCTCTCAAGCAAAGGTTTAAGAGTCATTTAAGGCGTTAAAATCCAATAATAGAGCAACTGTTTTCTATGAGGGGGTTATTTAGCAAATTAATGCAATTCTTCCAACTTTTTTCCGAAATAAAAGTCACATGAAGTCACCGGTTTTGAAGATACGTCGTGAAATAATGTTGATTTATTTTGTAGATTGACAGTTAATGGCCTCAAAAGGTCAAAGGTTGAGCTTTTCGGGGGGGTTCAATGTCGGTTTAACACAATTTATTTGATCCGAGGTTCATTAGTGAATGATTGAACCATTACAACACATAAGACAGGAGTCAAAGATGTAATCTCTGTGTTTTTTTATTTCATGTTTTTCTCACACAGGTTTTCAAAGACGATCCATCCGTCACCACAGAAATGTTTTCATATATAAAAACAAAAATTCTTACAAAACATGTGCAGCCTGCAGGCCTCGGACATGTGGGGGAGGATGGAGTGCAAAGAGAAGCAAACAGTCAACAATAATTATAAAATCAACACTTCGTGGCCGGTCGGGATGCTGGCAGTCGGAGCACTTATGCCTTCTCGTAGCTGCGGCTCGCGTGGATGTCTTCGAAGGTCAGATTCTGCAGAGAGAGAGGACAGATACCATGAGAGGTCATTCAAAAAATAACAAATACATTGTTTTATTGCAGAAAATGTTGTTTTTCAACAGCTTAAGTGAAGTATCAGGGGTGAGGATGCTTCTGGAAAGCAACAGGTTGGGACTTTGTTTGATGTATGGATGCTAATTTGAAAGAATTGCATGCTTGGTCAACAAAAACGGAACCATTTTTTTTAATTTGCTGTATTTCTGGAGCTTCAGAAAGACAAAAGACTGTGTCTTTTTTGACTTTTTTTTAACATATTTTGATGCTACATTTGATATTTTAATGCCTTTTATTTTTGTTACAAGCCCAAAAAGAGTTTGTCATGCACAAATGATCCCTATGTAAAGTCAAACACCCCATGCATTGCCATCATAACCTGAAAACAGCGTCATTTATTTCCCATTAATATAAAATATTCTGTATTCATTATTACGTTAAGATTTTATTTTTACAAAATCAGAAAAGCTGAAAAGCAAATGCAACTGTTTTAGTGTACAAAATGGACTCCTAAGCCCTTAACACATAATGAATGCTTTAAAAATAATATAAACTCAATTTAAAACAATACCTTTTCTCTTGGTGCTAAAGATCAATAACGCACAACACATTTCCAAGATGGTGGGATTAAATCCACGTGGCCACACAATAAATCTGTTGTGGTTTAAATGTCTCTTTGTGTTGCTAAGTATATTCACTCTATATAAATCAAACATTAACTGGTGTCGATCCGGGTGTTTCTCTCTCACCATGACCAGCTTTCCGTCCTTGATTTCTCTGACGAACTTGGTCTCTTTGCCGTCCCACTTCTGGACGTGGACCAGCTTGTCTCCGTCCATGGTCACGGTGGACTGAAGGACAAAAGAGAGGAGTGTTGTGAGATTAGCATATTAAGAAGCTGCCAACTGTTGGTCTATTTCCGGACAACATGTCAATTCCTGTCATTGACCCACAAATACAAACAAAGGAATACCCTGTTTGACCCCCTGAATGCATGTGGAGAAAATACTATGTAAATGATATTCTGTACACAATGTGCGAGAACAGAAGCAAGAATGAAATAAATACAAATCCTATTAATGACCCACAATGAGAAACAAAGGAACTACCCACTAACAAATACACTTTTATTGGGAAAAAACAGTTGCAGGATTGAAATCTTGGGTTAAATAAGATTTGTGACCTTTAAAAAGTTAAGATTTAAAGAATACAAGTCCAGCTAAGACTCTGGATACTTCATACAAAACATTAAATATTGCTTTTTTGGGTTTTTCTGCATAAAAAGTATTTGAATTTGGATCTATGAAGAGTTTTTGGTCTTCTTCTTTCTATGTTTTTTGGTCTTTTTATGATTCTGTCATCTTACCTTGCAGTTCCTGTCGTCGGCGGTGGTCTCGTCGAACTCCTCTCCCAGCTTGAAGGAGATCTCTGTGTTTTTGAAGGTGCTCTGGGTGCGGACCACCACCTTGTCTCCCTCCTGGCTGATGATCACAGTCGGCTTGGTGACATTTCCAACCTGACGGGTGGCAAAGCCAACACCTGAGGGGAGGAAATAGGTTTTAAAGCACTTTTTTCAACAACATTTAATCTGAAGCTGCATAAAAAAGTCATAAAAAGGGGATTTTTCTGCATGAAACTCAAATATTATATGTAAAACAGACAGAAAAAGCCTGTTACTCACCGAGGGCTTTCATGTACTCATCAAAGTTCTCACTGTCGACCAGTTTCCAAGTGGCACAGAAGGCGTCGACCATGGTGAAGGTTTAAGAGGCAAAGTAATCTCCAGAACAAACTCAACAAGCTGCGGCTTTTGCAAGTTTCCCCCCTTGAGTTATCATTCTGCTTCTTATTAGTATTCATGCAGGTGGGTGGCGCCACACGGCCCATTGGCTCAGGAGGTTTTCTCTGAGCTGTGATTGGTTATTTAAAATTGGGTCATGGTCTTACTCTTTAGACAAGAAGGAGAATAGCTAAATTAGCCCATTTGTATGCCTAATGATGTAATTACTCTCATTCATGGGTGTCAGCTCGGGGAGATAGAGGGGGGCGGGGGGGTGGTGGCCATATCTCAGCCTAAAGACATCCACTTTTATCAAAGAATAAAATATATATATTCACCTGCATTTCTGAGTTTAGTCACATTAGGCATCTTTAAATGCTCTCTAAACTTGTACTGTGTGGTCTAAGACTGGACTTCAGAGAGCTGGTGGTGATCCACACAGTTAGCAATCTTTACCAGCTAATCCATATTTATGTTTTAATTAATTTCTCCACGTTAATCCGTCAGGAATGTGTCATGTACTGTAGCGGAGCCAGTGGAGCAGAATCAGTGTGTTTGACAGCCCTTTGTCCTGAACTGCATTAACAGCCACCCCCCACAAAACTGCAATTTCTTCATGCTCAACACACACACTAATTACTGTCTATACATGTGTGTGTGTGTGTGTGTGTGTGTGTGTGTGTGTGTGTGTGTGTGTGTGTGTGTGTGTGTGTGTGTGTGTGTGTGTGTGTGTGTG
>NW_011342716.1:24501-66351 GCF_000735185.1 Notothenia coriiceps | reverse complement strand
CACTACATACTGATATACACCTGAACATCAGCAGGAGAGGACTCTTTAAAGTAGAGATACTACATACTGATATGAACCTGAACATCAGCAGGAGAGGACTCTTTAAAGTAGAGACACTACATACTGATATACACCTGAACATCAGCAGGAGAGGACTCTTTAAAGTAGAGATACTACATACTGATATGCACCTGAACATCAGCAGGAGAGGACTCTTTAAAGTAGAGATACTACATACTGATATGCACCTGAACATCAGCAGGAGAGGACTCTTTAAAGTAGAGACACTACATACTGATATACACCTGAACATCAGCAGGAGAGGACTCTTTAAAGTAGAGACACTACATACTGATATACACCTGAACATCAGCAGGAGAGGACTCTTTAAAGTAGAGACACTACATACTGATATACACCTGAATATGAGAAATAGAGGACTCTTTGAAACACTATATAATCCCTGTCACACTGACAATTGTAAATCAGATCGAAGCATAGATCAAGAAATTCCAGATTCAAGGCTTTTATTGTGATTTCTACATAACTACAGTGTAGTTATGATAAGGAAAATCTTAGGTCACAGGCTCCTCCAACAGTGCAACACAATGAAACAGATCAAATAGTGCAAGTAAGGTCTTTTTCTCTTTATCCCTCTCCTCCCTGTATTATGTATTAAGCAGCTTCACTCAATACCAAATGAACACCAGCACATTTGTCCGTCCAACTTAAATATATAGATGCATTTTGAGTAAACATTTAAACCACCCCCTCCCTCCTCCAGACCTTTATCAGTGGCAGCTCAGTGGGGGGCGTCCCCTCTCTCCCGACGTCCTCTCAGAAGCGTCTGGATGACAGCAGCGCCCGCTTCACCACCGCTAACTTCCAGGAAGTGTCGTCGGCGCTGTCCGGCGGCTCCAAAGACGGCCTGGCCGCGGCGGACGCTGGGAAGGCGGCTTCGTCAGAGGCGAAGAACAAGAAGAACATAGTCCCGGGTCACGTTGTGGGACAGCGGGGGGGCCGCAAGTCTCTCTCCTCCTCAGGGAAACCCCTCCCCTCCGCCGTGGTCACCATGGCAACATCCTCCACATCTGCCTCTGCCTCCACGGGGCCTTTCCACCAAGGTGAATTAATGGTGCCGTATGTTAATGTCCCCACAGCTGGGAAATAACCCTGAGAAATGGGCGACAAAATCCACCTAAAAAACAGCAAGTGCAGCACTATTGCAATCACAGAAATGTTATTAAATCCTAAATACGAGAGTGATTTGTGTGTGTGTGTGTGTTTGAGTGTGTTTGTTTGAGTGTGTATGTGTGTGCTGTGTCATTAGCTGGATTTTGGCCAGACAGCAGACTCTTGTGTGGCCTTGATAACAGTGTTTCTTCTCGACTGGCCTCTGGCTCCGGTAATCGGGGGCCCCGTCTGGGAAAAAGACGCAGAAACACACAGAAAAAGAAAGAACATGTGGGGGGGTGGCGGGGGTTGCTGGACCTGAAGGGAGGCATAGCTCACACTGAGCTCCTGTGTTTTGTACTATCAGGACCTTGAAGCGCTTGTCAAGGTGTGTGTGTGTGTTTGTTTGTGTGTGTGCTCTCGAGGCACTTCCTCTGTGGGGAGGGCAGATAGATAGCGGGGGAGCAGATAAAATGCTTATTTTGGTTATCTTGTTTCTGCTTCTCTCATGATGATTGAAAGGAGAGTCGTATGAAAAGTCCCCCCCCCCCCAGCTGTGACGTCTGTTTCCTCTCTGTTTCCATCTCATGTGTCTTTATCTTTTCTTTCTGTCATTGTTTGTTCTTTCATCCAGGCCTCCTGTTGACCAGTGCCAGTAAGACCCCCTCTGCCCCTTCCTCCTCAGACTTCTTGAGTTTCTCAGATCCGTCGTTGCGTCCTGGGGGCGGGACCACCTTCTCCTCCCCTCCGTCCTTCAGCAGCTGCCTCGTGAAGCCCAGCTCGGAGGGCGGAGCTTCAGAGGGAACGGCGACGCTTTTCGGCTCTTTGGTGTCCGCCACCACGGCCTCTGCAGGTACCAGACGTTCAGAATCAGATCAGAAATCACTTATGTGTTACAGCAGAGGGACTGTGCCGGTACAATGGCAAATAATCTGAATCAGAAGCGGGTTTTTTACCAGGTAGGTTGGCGCGTACGAGGAATTTGACTTGCATACATAAAAGTAAAACAAACATTTGAAAACACAGATAGCAAACTATTTTAAGAACACTATAATAACATAACAAAAAAATAAGAAAACATATAGTAAAATATTAAATAAAGCAATATTTACATTGAAATAGAATGGGATAAAATATGAAATATGTGCATTAAAAAAACTAAAATGAGTGGACTAACAAATTACATAAGAAAGACACATTGTATAAGATGAACATACATGTTTTGTTTTTTTAAAGGACAATGAGAAGGGGAGGGTTTCAATGTATACTGTTCCCTTATTGCAAATGTTAACTACTCCCTGTAACTGGTGAAGTGTTCTCAACTGTCTTCTACTTACAGAATAGTTAAAAGAAACACACATTGTATGAGGAGCAGCATTTGTATAAAGTGTCCTCAAAAACCCCCAAATAAAGCAGATGTTCAGTTCAGAAATAATGTATTGCAGTGTTACAGCAGAGGGACTGTGCAGATAAATGGCAAGTAAGATGAGTGGACTAACAATTCAATAAGAAACACACATTGTATGAGAAGCAGCATTATCAGAGCTATTATAATATTTTTTTAAGCACGCTTCTTAGTTCACATTAAAGGGGACCTATCATGCAAAATGCACTTTTTGATGTCTTTTATACATCAACATGTGTCCCCGGTGTGTCAGGGAACTCACGCAGCGTCAGAAAAATAAAACCTTCTCTCTTTTCCTCCGTACCCAAATCTCTAAAAACGGGGCTACAACGGAGCTGATCCAGATTTGCGTCCGATATGACGTAATATCTGAAATGTGGACCCACGGCCCAATCAGAAACGTTGCTATCAGAAACAATGCCCGATTATTTTGGACGTAATATGGTCGGTGTTTACATTAGCATCGCTAACACTCAGAGCTAACCTGTACTGGAGAGCATGTGTGTGAAGAAGCAGGAAGTAAAAAGGAACTCACCTTGTGGTATAACCGGCAAGAGAGAAAGCCTTTGAGCTCCAAACTGTTTCAGAGATAATCCTTGATAATCCATGATATGGCGTTTCATCACGGTAGTATTTAGTTTAGACAGTAGCTGCCGGGTCCCCCATGAGCTCAGACCCCTCCTTTTTTATTTAAAGCTTTATACCAAAATCAGCACTTTTGAAACAGGAAGTGAAATAGAGGGATATGAGGCATGGCTAGAATGGGTGATCTGTTTGGTATTTTGAGCAAAACACTTCATAGACATGTTTTTTATATATTTTTATATATCTGAGACCTATGCTATGGCCTAAAAATAGCATGATAGGTGACCTTTAAGCTGTCTTTGCTCTATTCTGCTGAGACAATGTAAATGTCCTCTCTGTGGGACTAAGACAATTATTCTGATTCTGATAGTGTCCACACAAACCCCAGATAAAGCACCATGAGCTTTACACTTAAAGGTATTCCCTTCTGCTTTTCTTATCGTATCAGTGGGCGGGAAGCTGTATGAGAATTCCCACAGTCTCACATCCAGCGAGACACCAAGCCTCGGTGGCTCCGCTGCCTACAAGAGACCCCCCCCCTCCAGTTCAGGAGGAGGGGGAGGAGCAGGAGGAGGCGCAGGAGAAGGAGGAGGAGGGGACGACGGGTTGAAGAAGAAGAAGAAGGGAAACTGGAGAAACAGATTTGGACCGTGCTTCACGACGGAGGTGAAGCCTTCAGAGGCCGCAACCTCCCTCTCCCTCCCCACCTCCACCACCACCTCCTCCTCTTCCTCCGCCTCCCCGTCCTCCTCCTCTTCCTCAGCGCTCTCAGGACGCCCGGGCTTAGTCTCCAGCAGTGGGTTGGGAGTAGGGGTGGGAGGAGGTGGAGGAGAGAGGGGGCTGGGGGTCAGCGCTGGGATTCAGAAGTCCCCGTCACTCCTCAGGAACGGAAGTCTGCAGAGCAACAGCAGCTCCTCGGGCACCGGAGCAGGTGAGGA
This sequence comes from Notothenia coriiceps, assembly GCF_000735185.1. Taxonomy (NCBI): domain Eukaryota; kingdom Metazoa; phylum Chordata; class Actinopteri; order Perciformes; family Nototheniidae; genus Notothenia; species Notothenia coriiceps. Next base: position 62,250 of record NW_011342716.1, on the reverse strand, counting down.
GGAACCGTCAACACACACAACAACACAACAACACAACACAACCATGAGGAGAGTTTGTGAAATAAATACTCTCTCAGATCCATCCGTCAGGAAAATATCTTCCGTTTCCTGTATCTGAACAATAAATAACAACAAACTAAATTGTTGTTGCCAGCTAAAATTAAGGAAACCAATTAAGTCCTGTCCGAAAAACAAGTTGTTTCCTATCAAGTTTACCTTGACACAAAACACAAAACAATGAGGGGGAGAGTTTTTGAAAAAAATACTCACTCAGATCCATCTGTCTGTGTCAGGAAAATATATTCAAAGTTTAGCTGCTGCTCCACAATAAATAACAACATAATGAATTGTTGTTGCCAGCTCAAATGAGGAAACCAATGAAGTCCTGAAAGATAAAGAAGTTTTCCCATCATGTTCACCATAGTGTCATCAAAATGGTTAAAAGGGAAGTGCCTCACATGTCGGCCTGTAATAAAAAACTACTATTGTTGGACGCCATATCATCCTAAAAATAATAGCAATAAACAAGATTACCATTATTTAAAGGCTTTTAAGCCTCAGACCTATTTATAATGATCATATAATAGCATATCAACTTTTAATCCTTAAGAACATTCGGACCTCCAGAATTGGAATGTGAAAAATTATTAAATATCCTAAATACAAAAAAGGTCCAAATTAAATCACAACCAGAATAATGAATGAAATGTGTTCTCTGGCTCTTTTAACAAAAAGACTCAATGTCTGCACACCACCCACGTCTTTTAGTGGTAGAAAAGCCCTGCTGTTCATTCTTGCATAATGTCGGCTAAAATGTTACTTTTGTTAACGAACATGCAGGGAAAGCAACAGGCAAAATGGAAGTCGGCATGTCCATATATTGTACGATAGGTTGATAGTGTAATTATTGTGACAGGTCTACTCATGTGTGGCCTTGTAGCAGTTTTTGTTCTGTGGAGCTCGCTCTTCGTTCACCTCTAAACGCTGCAACAGAAACATGTTGTGCAGCCAAATACCAACCTATAGCCATCAGAAATAGTGTGTGTGTGTGTGTGTGTGTGTGTGTGTGTGTGTGTGTGTGTGTGTGTGTGTGTGTGTGTGTGTGTGTGTGTGTGTGTGTGTGTGTGTGTGTGTGTGTGTGTGTGTGTGTGTGTGTGTGTGTGTGTGTGTGTGTGGTTTGCGCTCACACACTTGGAAGTGGTCTGTATGTTTCTTTCATCGTGTTCTGTTGCTTGGCAACTGTCTTTATGCTTTGGAGTTCCCCTCTGCTGATGGAAATGGCTCCGCAGCCCACACACACACATCTCCCTCTCCTCCAGGGTCTCCTCCATTTGTTTCTCCTGCCTCCCCCCGTCCCCCCTCCTACCTGCACTCTGCTCCTTCTGCACATCACCTGTTGATGCTGTGTGCAGTTCAAGGTGTGTGTGTGTGTGTGTGTGTTTGCATCAATGCATGTGTATAATAAGCACATGCTTACAATGCAGAAGTGAAGGTAGTAGAATCCATCACCACTTCATAGGGTCAGCTGATCTGATTCCGATCACAGATTTGTTTTTGTTATTCAACATCTGTACATAAGGCTCTTTCCTCAGACTTCATGTTTGTCTGTTACTGAGTTAGTTGTTTATTATTTTTTTGCTGATTACTACTTTTTTCGATATAAATACAGTCTTTTTATTATTATACTACATTCTTCCTAGTCATTATTGTTGAATTAGGTTTCTCCTTAAACCTCAAAACATATGTTATACAAACAACTCAGTGCCACAATTAATATATTTTAAAATACACACATCTGTAGTAGTTGTTCTTCCGTTCATAAAGTATGAAACCCATGTGGTTGCTAAGAAGAAGTACAAACTGGTGTTGTAGCATTTGTCTGATATGGGGATATGTAATTACGTTTTAGTAGCATCATATGTTTAAGCTAGCCAACTCAAATGTATGAGGTGAATTCTCACATTTTCTCTGATTGGAAAGAAGCATGTTGCGTGAAATGGAGCGTTTACCTTTGTCTGTCTCACACATTGACATTAATGATTGCAAACCTTAAAATGTATTGATCCTAACAGTATAAGCAAAAGTTTTCTGTCCATAAACGTTGATATGCAGGGAAACTTTTAAAGGCGTGTGTTGCGGATATTTTATATTTGCCTTTAGCGTGACGACTGGAGCACATTTTGCTGGAGCTTCTCAGTTTTTGGGCAGCGGTGACTTCATTCGGACCACAGCTACTGACGTGTGTGTGTGTGTGTGTGTGTGTGTGTGTGTGTGTGTGTGTGTGTGTGTGTGTGTGTGTGTGTGTCTACTGTAAATATTTAGCTCAGGGTTAATGCAGGGCAGTAATAGGGAGGATCTTGGCGCCCCCCCCCCTCCTTCCTGTGTGCTGATGGATAGATAGTTAGCCTGATAGATATGTGTTTGTGGGGGGGGGGGCAGGAGGTTAGATTTTGGTTAGGTTAATGTTTGACGGCAGGGGGGGTCACTGATGGGACGGACGTGTTTGGTGTGTGGGGGAGGAGAGAATTTATTCAGACCAGAGTGTGTGTGTGGAAACAATAAGAAAAGACACACACGAGGCATAGTTGTTTTTATTTGGTTATTTATTTTAAGGACATATATTTATTTGTTTTTACTCATTTCAGTTAAATGAGAATTACCTGCGGTTTGGTGCCACTGCTAAACGCACGTGAGAGGAAGTTGTGAAAACCAGGAAATATTGCATAAACAGGATTTCATTTAAATACAAAATGAAGCCTGTTGATAAAAGATGAAACCTGTACAAATCTGCATTAGAATAAGTGATGTGAGATACACTGAGGCATCTTGTGTTGGCGTGTTTCAATGAATACAGTCTGCAAAAAATAGTTTGTATTTTGAACAAAGTACAAAAAACAAAGTCATCAAATTAAATAAAAAAAGATAAATTATTTACAAATTGATTTAAAAACACTCAAATTTTACTTCGCAATTTCATAATGTTTTTTAAAAAGTTGTTATGTTTACAATGAATAAAAAAAGGCAGTTTATTTTTAATCAAAGTATATTTACTTCGGGAATAAGTATATTTATTTGAGCACTGTGGTGGATGGAGCTTTAAAATATGTTTGGAGAATAACAAAGACTTTTAAACACCAGACAAGAAGAAAAACAACACACACACACACACACACACACACACACACACACACACACACACACACACACACACACACACACACACACACACACACACACATTATGCTGAAAACCTCTAACAACCCATCTAACAATTGGAGACAAACAACTGAAAGTGACAGCTCTTTTATGTGCAACGTGTGTGATCCTCCTCCCTAAACTCTGCTGAATAAATAAATGGTACAAATATTTTCTGTAGTTTGAATTACGCCTCAATTTGACACTTTAATATTGCAGAGACTGTCCGCTGAATCTGCTGTTAATTCTGCAACTAATATGGCGTTATCAGGCTGTGGCAATCCCACATACAGTTTGTAATACATGCATGCAGACAAACACACACACACACACACACACACACACACACACACACACACACACACACACACACACACACACACACACACACACTGGGTGTTGCTCTGCTCCATCTACACGTTGCTGCGATGTTTGAATACATTTCTGTTTATCTTTGGTGGTAGAAAATTCTCAGAATAATAAATCTCTCTGTTGCCGGGATGGTATTCAGTGTTTGTCTCCACATTCCATTTTTAAACATGATTAAATGACTGTCTGCAGTTTTTACAACTGAACAAACCCACATGGCCCCCCAGCTTCAGCATCACATGGCGGGACGTTTCCCTCCAAACACACAACAAGGAGCGAGTTAAAGTGAAAACACAGCTCTTTAAAAACAGAGTATGATGCCATGCACTTGGTTTTTAGATTGAGCTTAACCCTCCCTAAATACACGACATAGATTTCCTATGGAGATAAAGCCGGCTTGAACTAATCAAGGTGGATATTCCTTAAGCTCACAGACGTTGTGAGCAGGAAGGGAGAAGGAACAGGAAGGTCGATGGAGGCGGCTGCGCTTCAGGGGCTTAACGTTATCGATCTCACACACGGGTGGAAGTTTTACAAGCTCAGGCGTGTGTGTCAGAGGTGTGTGTCAGAGGTGTGTGTCAGAGGTGTGTGTGAGAGGTGTGGGGGGGTACGGTTTTTATTATAGGGGAAGTTGTAATTCCCATCAAAAGCAGTTATTAAAGGAATATCAGTTTGCAAAGATAACACTCTTTGTAATATTTCTAAATGTTCTCACCAGCGTCCAAGACGGTACACTTTCCTCTGCAACTATAAAAAACAAATATAAAAATGTTTCTCGTTAAATTGAATTTGTTTTTAGTTATTTTTTATTTAATGCAAGGGTTAAAGGGTTTTTAGCTGGAGCTGCTTTTCACTTGAATCCCAAAACTCACCCGTGTGTTGGAGCAAGAAGTTCTTCTCTTTAAAGAGACGATATTTAATTGAATTAATAACTTAGATATAATATGAATTTCAGACAATATTTACAACACAAACATTTATTTATAAAACTGGTGTTACATTTGATCTTGAATTATAATTTACTTCTTGCTAAAAAAAAATAGAAATAAAAAATGTGTTTGTCTACTTCAGGGAAACAGATTCCAAATACTAATTAAATGTAATTCAAACATTTTTAATCGAGTAACAAAACCAGCATACATGGACAGTGATTGCACAAACTGCTTCCACCTTTTGGAGGTTTTAAACTACCTCATAATCCTACATAATAAAGTAAATATGAATTCAGATGATCTGTATTTCCCCCCGTTGTATCTCAGTGTTTGCAGCCGTCCTATGTCTCATCAGATCTTCCTGATGTTGCTGCAGCAGCTCGAGCCCCCTGAGTCATGGCCGCCCTGCTTTGGGTATCAATTTTTCTGGTGCATATTACAAAGTGTTATAAATAGTATGTAGGGCCCTTGCAGTGTTCCTATATCTCTCCCTCTCTCTCTCTCTCTCTCTCCCTGCTCTCCCTCTCTCCCCCCTCCTGGCACAAAGATCTCTTGTTCCCCCGGTGAATGTGTGCTGCCCTGAGCCATTCAGGCCTTTGTGGAGCTGAGGGGCCCTGTCCCCCCCCCACACACACACACACACCCTCCTCTGCTAGGGTCAAAGGGGGGCAGGGGCAGGGCTTATCCCTGGTTAGTGGGCGAGCACAGGGGTGTGTGAGGGGGAGGGAGGGAGAGAGATAAGAGAATGGAGCATGCGTATGGGAGTGTGAAACTGGAGCAATATGTTTCTGTTAGTGATTTATAACTTGGGTTTATTTATTTTTAATATAAGAATCATTTATTATAAGCTGAATAAAATGTGTTATTGGAATTTGTACAAAGAAAACATACAGAGATGAGAATTTGCAGATTTATTGAACTCCTTTTTCCGGAGTTTGTGAAATCTTAATGATTTGTGTTGTCAGCTGTGTGTTTGAGTTTATTATAATTAATGCCGTTTTATAAAATCATAAAGAAACCAAATTATCTGATCACATACTCCAGAATCCCTTTGTATCAAATCATGCATTACATTTAGTGGATTTTATTAATCATGCATTAAATTGGCTGTATATTTTAGATCAGAAACTTCTTTTAAACTACATTTTAATTGACAAATGTACCTCTCTCAAGCCACTATGCACAAAACAAGGACTAAACTGACCTAAAAGGCCTAAGAGAGCTCATGTGTCTCATTCTAATATGTACACTCGTGCTTTTCATACTGTAACTCACTCTCAAGCCTCTACGAACTTTTTTTATTCGTGCTATCTGATGTTTTTCGTGTCCCCACAGGTGTTTTCTCCGGTGCTGACGGGTCGACCTCGGGGTCTGGAGCTGCCTCTGTCGGCGGCTCTGAGTTGTCTCAGCAGCAGCCCACACCTTCACTGTCCTCTCCGTCTCCGTTTACCGCCACCGCACCGCTCACCAGCACCGCCAACACACACGTGAGTCCAAACACACACACACTGCAAAAAACTCTCAATGACACCCTCACACTCTTACATACATGAAAGTACAGAAAAAGTCTCTCTGTCGTTCTTTTATTCCTTGGGCTCCCAGCAAATCATTAAAAAGTCTGACATTTAGTTTCAATGTTCCTTTCTAAAATGTTCTTCAAATATCTGAGATTGTAGGACGGGTGGCATCAAATAAGGATAAGGAACGGATGATCGCGTCTAGTTTTTCGGTTTAATTTGACCGAAATGTTTATCCATAACGATGACATTTCCACAACGTCCAATACCGATTTCTTCATACGTTAAATAGGGAGCGTACACTCAGCTTAGATGGACGTGGAAGAACAACGTGTGTCTGTAATCTACATTTTTACATATAAGAAAGCGTTTAACTAGCTTCCGATTTGTGAGCCGAGGCAAGGAAAAATAACACTGAATATTCCCGTTATTCAAATCAACACAACTAAATAACAGAGTTTGCTGCAGGCTAGTGTGTCAAATGTATTTTTCCCAGTAATGGAATTTTTTTTGGTCCTTTTTTTATATTATTGAAAGGGTTTTAAGGTCATTAAATTAGTACTTAAATGTGCAGGTTCCCTGTTCTTTCTTTTTTCAGTCCTTCATTCTTTCTCACACACACACACACCAATTCAGCCACATCTCTCGCAGATAAACGGTGGGAACTAAAATAAACCAAAGCGCACTAATTAAACGTCCTCCTCACTAAATCTCTCAGCGCTGTTATTAATACACTGCATATTAATAACGTGTGTGTGTGTGTGTGTGTGTGTGTGTGTGTGTGTGTGTGTGTGTGTGTGTGTGTGTGTGTGTGTGTGTGTGTGTGTTTTCTCAGCGAGTTTTTCTAAGGGTGGTTTTACACAGTGCACCTGTAGAAGGTCCAACATTAGTCTTCAATCATACAGTGATGTGTAGTAATCTAATCAGAACACAGGGACCTATTACTTTTGACATTTAAAGGAGAAAAAACACATTTGCTGTGTTATCTTAATACTCACTTGCTATTATAATTCATACCATTTAATGTTGGAGAAAAGCTTGGAAAGTTAGGAAATTTGTTCAAGACTTTAAGAAAAATACCTCCTTTTAAATGGATTTATTTCAAGTGTTTGGGTTTTTTATGGATGTAACATTTGTATGAGCATTTTCAAAATATTCCTATTTAGACCTCAGATGTTGAAGCAACAGCTGAGCAGCTTTATCCAAGTCTAATTCAATTCTGTAGATAATTCAGACCTAAAGCTGCTATTTTTAGGCTTTTTATAATTGTTTTTGGTTTGTTAGGGCACTGACTCTAACTCGGTCAGCTCCCCCAAAAAAGTAAAAAAATAATCGTCAATTGGTGACCCAAGAGTCCACCCTTTCAAAACCTCTCCAAAGACCCTGCTCTGTCTCTGTCCACCCTACTCCATTTTTCTCCCGTGTCCACTTGCCACCTCTCTTTCTTCTTCTCTCTCTCTCTCTCTCTCACACACACACACACACACACACTTTCTGTCACCCTCGACCTTCCTTCCCTCTGTCCCCATCCATTTCTCTTTTTCTCCCTCTGTTGTCCTGTGATGTAATGACATCTGACAAGCACCACAGTGGGGATGGAGGGATAGATGGAGGGAGGGAGGGAGGGATCGGGGCAAGTGGTGTGTGTGTGGTGTGTGTGTGTGGGGGGGGGTATGGCCTGGTCTTCATCGTGCCCGCTCCTCTCTGTTCAGCACATATTATAGAGGACGGGAGGCCCAGGGAAGCACAGGATATCACGCCTGTTGGCAGCATGTATAGATGAGTTTGGAACGTGTGTGTGTGTCCGTGTCCATTTGTGTGTGTGTGAGACAATTGTACAGAAAGAGAGCAAAGTGAGGAAGACTTTAATAGTGAAGGAAATATATTTGTTTGTTCACTGTCACTCCAGATTGTTTAAAAGAACGTGTGTTTGTAAAGTGTGATGCGCGTCTCTGGACATCTGAGACACACACATTCCAAATCAAGTCTGTAGAAATTACGCAACTGTAGAAGGACGCCAACAAAAGGTGTGTGTGTGTGTGTGTGTGTGTGTGTGTGTGTGTGTGACCATTTGCTATTTTCAGTCCTCTAGCAGACTCTCGGCCTACTGTTATTGGCCATCAGCCCAGGACAGAGAAGGGGAGTGCGAGAGAGACAGTGAATGAAAAATGAATGTTGATGGGAAAGGGGGCTGGGTTATGGCAGCGAGGGGAGGAGGAGAGAGGGAAGGGGAGAGAAAGTCATTTCAGTGAGGCGGGGAGAAATACACGGAGGGTACAGGTTCTGGGTTTGAGTTTAACACTAAACAGTGATGTGAGTTTCCAGGAAGTTTTCCCATTTTCTGTTATTTTAGAGACACCAGGTCCATCAATTTGTAATGAGAGATAATGACGTTATTTTTTCCCAAGGTGCACCCAAAAAAAAGGGTATAGGAATGACTTTAGAAGCTAAATATTTAACGAAAGGCTTAATAAATACAGGATTTTCATGTCGTTTTTCTGCTCATATAAAAACGTTATTTATTTAAGTACTGCTCAAAACATTTTTTAGTCAAACTATAAAAACTTTAGGAAAACAGTTTATTATTGATATTTAATTTATCAGCAATTTGATGATTAAGTTTTGTTTGACAACCAAAAAATAACCTTTTTCTTCATCGACTTAAGAAAAATCATGTCATTCTTTCAGCTTCACTAGAAATTACAGAAATGATGCTTCTGGTGTGTGTTTGGTTGGAGCGTTTAAACACCAGCAGTCAGCCATTTTGTTCTTTTTAGAAAGACCTGATTCCCCCCCCGATGCTCCACCCTCTAACGTCTCACCCCACCCCTCAGTGCACGGTCCTTATTTGGGAAATGCCTTAATTGGATTAAACTCTGTGGATCAGAAACTGTGTGTGTGTGTGTGTGTGTGTGTGTGTGTGTGTGTGTGTGTGTGTGTGTGTGTGTGTGTGTGTGTGTGTGTGTGTGTGTGTGTGTGTGTGTGTGTGTGTGGCGGCGGCGCCGTGCATCAATAACATATCCATGTTTTTATCTACATGAAATGATATGAAAGTTGTCGAATCCACATTGAAATTTGTATTAATTTAAAAAGCTTCATTGGCATGAAATGGGATGTAGATGCTTTCTGAAAATGTGTAATCAATAGTGGGGAATTTAAATGCTGATGAGAATGATTTTCAGATTTTGATTTAGGCTAATTCAATTTACAAAACACCTTCCAAAAAATGTAATACAAAGAGTTTCTCACTCATCGCTAATACACACCAAAGAAAGAAAAACACTTCAAAGTTTCAGCCAATATTTGTTTCTGTTTTGTATCATTATCAATTAAATTATTCGAATTGTTTGCAAAATCTGGAACATTTAAATTGACATTTTTTAATGTTGTGATATTTTATACACTTAACTTTAATTAATAGTTCCATTTATTCATAATAATTATGAGTCTTTAAAAAAATAACTTAAATTGTAGCCCTAATATTATATTAAATGTTTTTTATTTGTATTCATACTTATTTTTCTACTATTTAATAGGAGCTGTTTTAACCCTTTGTTGCTGGATGTTTCTTTTTTACTCCTTCCTGCTAGTCATGCAGATAACACGCATTATGTGGGACTTTTTTTACACCTCACTTCCTCCTTGTTTCCTGTCTTCTGTCTCTAAACCATCAGCTATACAATAAAAGAGAACATGGCAAATTTAAGTTTTCTTCTAAATAGCTCAGTTTGAATCAATCCCAGTGAAACCAGTCTTTTTGTGTCTTATTTTCTGTCCCTCTGTCTCCAGGTGAGTGGCTCCGTCTTTAACCTCGCCCCCTCCCACATGTTCGGTAACCGGCTGAATCCAAACTCAGCCATGGCAGCTCTCATCGCTCAGTCCGAGGCCTCACCGGCAGGTAACACACCGTGTGTGTGTGTGTGTGTGTGTGTGTGTGTGTGTGTGTGTGTGTGTGTGTGTGTGTGTGTGTGTGTGTGTGTGTGTTAATGGAAAGGTCACGCCCCCGCGGCCCCACAGAGAGGTCAGGGGTCAGCACTCGGGATATTTTCAGGCTCCGCCCACTCGGATCCTGTTACACTGCGTTGATTGTTCTCCCTTCTCACACAAACACAAACAAATACGGCTCACACCCGTATCGCTTACATGTAAAACATTAAACTCTGAGCTGTGGTTAGAGGAAGAGGAGGGTGGATGAGGAAGAGGAGGGGGAACGGGAGCTGCCTTCAGGAGAAAACGGGAGGATGGTTATCTGTCCAGAGGAGCTGATGAAGGAGTAAGACGTGGCTTTAGAAATGAGAAGAGCTGCTTCCTGATACAAGACATCTGGCTGAAGAGAGAGGAGAGAAGATAGGAGGAAGAGGAGGAGGAGGAGGAGGAGGAGGAGGAGGAGGAAGGTAGTTGGTTCCTGCTGCCAGTCAGCCGTCATCAGAGCCAGATCCACGCTGACCCGCGGGTCAACTCACTAATCAGCTGACTGACAGGCGGCCACAGGGCTGTGTGTGTGTGTGTGTGTGTGTGTGTGTGTGTGTGTGTGTGTGTGTGTGTGTGTGTGTGTGGTTGTGTGTGTGTAAAAAAGCTTTGTGTAATTTATATTAAAAGTGTGGTGGCATTAGTTGCAGATTGTCTCCCTGTGAAAGCAACTTTTTCTGCTTTATTTGAAACGTATATTACATTTTATATTAGATAAAATTATGTTTTAATTGTATTTAATATATAACATTTAAGTAAGCATTAGTAAAGAAACGTTTGAATACAAATTATTTATTTTATTTTAAAATGTAGGTTATTATTTATTTTTTGAATATCCATAAATATCATAACTAGTTAATTTCCCATGTATTTTCCTGAGAAATAGATCAACCTTTTATTCAGAAAAATGTCAGAAAATGGAGAATTACGCCTGATGTGTTCCTTATGTCCCAATGAGACCAACCAACAGTCTAAATGTGTTCAATTAATAATGACTGCAAGGAAAACGCAGCAAATCCTCACCTTGGGCAGGAATTGTTTTGCATTTTTATTTGAACATTTACAGAAATCATTGATAAATTGATTTTAAAAATCATTGCTGATTTATTTTCCGTCGACCAGCTAATCACTTAATCTCCCCAATAATGAAAATCATTGTTGGTGCCCTCACACACACAGTTTGTGCTACAGCAGCGTGAAGTTGTGTTTGTGGGCCAGTCAGGGTCATGTGAGCACAAACGTGAAAGGTGTGCACGTGTTTGTATGCATGCAGCCTGTTTGCTTTGGCAGCCTCTCCTCTTTGCTTTCGAGTGTCTGCGTTATGAGAGAAAGAGGGGATGAAAAAGAGGGCGAGCGAGGGACCGGAGAGGTGACCTGGTGGGGGTAAAAGCTGGGATTGACTGTCTTAAGTAGAGGGGAGTGTGTAAATGCAAAAGTGTGCATTTGCGTGCATGTGTGATTCATTACTCTCAGTGAGGAAAATGAAAAGGAGCGTCTGGCCGGGGGCCCGGGGGGGGGGAGAGACCCTCAGAGGAGAGAGAGAGAGAGGGGGAAGTTTAGGAGGTTACAGCCAGGATTACAATACGTCAACACGTCTTTGTTTTGCCTCTCAGCTGGTATTTCTTATCTCCACAAAAAACAAATTAAGCAACTAATGATTATTTTTACTGTTGATTATTCCGTAGGTAATTTATTGATCAGTTGTTTGTTCTAAAAAATGCTCTTTAATTGGTGAAAATCGACACCCAGTTGTTCCCAAAGCCCATGAAAACACCCTCTGATCTCAATCAGGGCTGCTCAACTAATCCTATTTTAATCGCAATTACGATTTTGACTTGCAACGATTACGAAAACAACATCATCGAAATAAAACGATCATTTTTTTATTATAAAGTTCAAGTTAACCAACTGTTAAAAACATACTGTTCACATTTTTTTCTTCAATAAATGGTTGTTTTCAAAGTAAATGGATAATCGTTTTTAATAATCGTGATATCAATTATTGACCCAAATAATCGAGATTATGATTTTTGCCATAATCGAGCAGCCCTGATGTTAATCCTCTTTGTCAAGAGTGATCAGCTTACTGGCATTTAGCGCTAAAAAAAACTGCAAATATTCCCAGTTAAAGAAGCTGGAATAAGAGTTTATTTTTTTACTGTGTTTTGTTTCTTCAAAATCTAGTCAAACTGAGGCATCAATTATCAATAATAGTTGGCATTAATTTAAAAGTTAACATCAAATAAAGTAATCATTATAGCTGTACAGTTGACGAGGACAACATGATGTACTGTAAGACAGGAAAGAGACGGAATTATATAATATAAATACAGATTTAGAAGCGGGGGTTATCACTGATACACAGCATGAATGGTTTAAACTCATGTGTATAAGAATGTCTCAAGTATGAAGGTTATATATAAGCAGATTTAGGCTCGAGACATTTTTATGAACTGACTCATTGTATATGTTTTATTCACTCAATGCAGTTATTAAGCTGTATTTATATGTATGTTGTCCCTGTGCAGGAAATGCTCTTCGCCATTAACATGTTCTATTTGTATTTACAGACTGAAATGTATTACGTCACAATTAAATTACCATTACAGACGCGGCAGATTAACCCGTGCTGTGATTCCCAAATTATTTATTTACGCACCAAAATAAAACAAAGAAGAGATTTCCTGCTGCTCAAGTGTTTCTGCGTGGACAGAACTTAACAAAAACAACCTGTAAATGTCGTTTTCAGACATGTTTTTAACTTTATCTGGCTCAGTGTGTGTGTCTTTATGTACGATTTGATTTTTCTTTGTGTGTGTGTGTGTGTAGATCAGGAGGTGGGAGACGGCAGCAGTGGCGTCGGAGCTCAGGGCTTCTCCATAAGAGCTTCTCCCAAGACCACCCCGCGGTGAGCACACACACACACACACTCAAACACACACACACAGATGCTCCCTCCCCATTTACATTCCTAACTGCCCCCCCTCCTCACCCATCCCCCTCTCTAGCTTTTCCCTCCGCTGGCCCCTCGCCTCCTCTCTCTTCCTCTCACACACACACATGCACACTCTCCCTTTCGCTCTCACCCCTACAGGCTACCCTCTCTCAGCCAACGATAACGTGTGTTTTTGAAGGTGGTAACCATCCTTCAACTCCACTCAGATCCTCTTTTTTTAAATCACACATGGAAGGACAGTCTGATTTTCGGCATCTCCTGCATCTGGGAGTGTTTGCATGGATCTCTCAGGATGGGATTATTGACGACACAAATCTGTTTTTGTTTGTTTCTACTTCTCTGTGGGATGGATAATTTCACTTGATGAGGTTGGTTACAATTTCCACTATTTTGCTTTTTTACATCTTGCCTTAAGGAGACATGATTTGTGCGTGGGAAGGGGTGACATTTGATTTAAATAGAAATATTCTAACAGAAGAATATTGTGTCAGAAACATTGGATTTTCTCTTCAAAGAAGCTAATTTAATGACATTTTGAACACCTTGAAGATGAACAATTTAGCCTCTTATTATGAATATAGCAGATGCATTTTTGCGTGTAAACCGCTGTGACAGTGACACTTTAAATCTGAGCGTTTTTAAGTTTGCAGCGCGATTTAAAAGTGGTATAATCTTGACATTACTTTCCCCGCATTACGCACCTCTCTTTCCGTCTCTTCCACTCTCTCCTGCTGTCCCTCATTTCCTCTCTTTCACACTCAACAGATTGTTTCAGCACGTTAGATTCATCGCATCAAGACAGTCCACTTCCCTCTGTCTGTCTGTCTGTCTCTCTCTCTGCCTCACACACACACACACACACACACACACACACACACACACACACACACACACACACACACACACACACACACACACACACACACACACACACACACACACACACACACAAGCCTGGCCCCTTTTCATTAGAGGCCACTGTAACAACAAATTGATGTAGTTTTATAGCCAGCAGTGTCTATGTTTGTCTGACGTTTATGTTGGGTCGTTAATCTCCCCATTGACCTCTCTATCTCCCCCTTTCTATCCGCGCTCTCTCTCTCCTCATTCAGCTCCCCCATTGGTGGCCTGCAGATCCGCTATGACTCCTCGGGGTCGTTGCCGGGGCCGGCACTGGGGTTGCTAGGGGCGGGGGGAAGCGGGGGGGAGACGCTGCCCCCGGTGGCCACCAGCATAGAGCAGCTCCTGGAGAGGCAGTGGAACGAGGGGCAGAGCTTCCTGTTGCAGCAGGGAGCTCAGGGGGACGGTGAGACACGCACACACACTGAAACACACACATTGGGCGACTGTGGCTGTGAGGGAGTGTGGTCGTCTTTCAACCAGAAGGTTGTGGGTTCGATCCCAGCCCATGCAGTCAACATGTCGATGTATCCTTGGGCAAGATACTTAACCCTGAGTTGCTCCCGATGGCATGGCCAACGGTGTGTGAATGTGTGTGAATGTTAGGTCCTAGAGTAAGGTACACTGCTCTGTATGAATGGGTGTGAATGGGTGAATGACATGTAGTATGTAAAGCGCTTTGAGGGGTCTTAAAGACTGGATAAAGCGCTATATAAGTACAGTCCATTTACCATTACACACACACACACACACACACACACACACACACACACACACTGTAACACACCTGATGAATGCTCCATCACACACAGAGCTCAAAGTCAACTTTATTGTAAATCTTTCAGTTTGTGTACAGACAGAGATCGAAATACCGTTTCCCACAAATACAAAAATATAAATGTATATAAAAATATGTATAAAATTATGTATATCATATATATATATATATACACAATCAACAGACACATTTATAAATATGCACACATTAAGACATAAATAAAAGCACAACAATCAATATATACAAAATAACAGTCACTTCCATATCGTTGGGAATGTACATTAGTGCAAGACTGTCCATAGCAGCTGAGGGTCATTTAAGATATGTCAAATGACTCTGCTCCGATATGGCTTTGATACATTTTAAAACACACTCTTATGTTTAAAAAAAAAAGTTTTATGAAAGGTGCCAGCTTTCTTACAAATGTATGCAAGAACCAGAACATTGTTATAGACCAGGAGTGCCTTCACACTCAGGGCTCGGTGTCATTTGAGATATTTAAACTGATGAATGGGATCCCATCTTTTGTTACTTGTTACACATTTTCTGTTTCATGACGGTTTTAAAGTTTGATACACAGCCCTACTGCTAATCATTAGTTCCACATCTTGCCTCTTCTTGCTCCCTCTCTTCAGTCAATGTGTTATTATCGTCACTTATCTGCCTATTTTTAGCCTTAAAGTTCAAATAAAGAAGGAAAGGCGAGAGACACCATCCTTCATCTCAGGTTTAAGTTCCTGTGTGTAAAAACCTTTTCTCTCTGAGTTGCCTTTGTCGCCTCGTCTGCTTCTCACCAGCGTCACTGTTCTGCAGCTGATCTTGACCTCTGACCCCCCCCCCGAGTGCCCCTGTCTAATCAGTCACTGTGTATTTGAACAAAGTGGTGAGGAGTCTTCGCAGAGCTGCATGCTTTCACCTTAAGGACGCACTGGACTTTCAGAAAGCCAGAGCCGCTCTGATCTCAGACCTCTGTGGGAACTCAGAGCGGTTAGATTTACAAAACATGTTTTAGCAGGAAGTGCTGAATTCCACTCCAACACTCTGAGTGATGAATATGTTTTGTCCTCTTCGTGTTCCCCTCTCTCAGTGCTGGGCATGTTGAAGGCGCTCCACCAGCTGCAGGAGGAGAACCGGAGGCTGGAGGAACAGATCAAAAATCTGACCATGAAGAAGGAGAGACTGCAGCTCCTCAGCGCTCAGCTATCAGTGCCTTTCACCCCCTCCTCTGGTACACACACACACACACACACACACACACACACACACACACACACACACACACACACACACACACACACACACACACACACACACACACACGTACACACACACACGTATATACACACAAACACACACACACGAGCAAAACAGTAAGTCAAATATATTCTGGCCTCAGCTTCTCAAATTGTAAAGATTATTTTCTGTGTTTGATTTTTTTATGAAATATCAAACAAGACAATATGAAATCATGGCCTTGGACCTCTTAGAAAGGACATTTCTCACTATGTTGTGTCCAAATTATTGATTGAAAACACAATACAGAGAATAATGAATGAAATAATGAACTGCATTCATGTGTGTTGCAGATTTGAAAGGGGGCCATCTAGCAGGCACCGACTCGTCATTTCCTGCGTCAGCTCAGGTAAACACCCACAGTTTAAATTGTGTACAAACACAAACTCAGACATACAGAGCAGCAACGTGTCATTAATGCAGCACCAAGCATCAGATGGTAGTTATTTTGCGATAATCACCAAGAGAAAGTGTTTGTGATCCTCTCCAGAATGGAAGTAGTCATCACATACAGAGCATCAGCTAGTTCCTGAGCAGTGTCCTTCACATGCTGATATCCAAGAGAGGGAGTTCCACAGTCACAAGATGGAGGAATAGAAAGCAGTATTCAATGTTTACTTCAGATTAGCTCCACGTCAGAAATGATCATGCTTGTCACATGTCTCTCTCCATAGAGGCTGAATCATCATGTTAATCACATAGCTATCATATGCCTCAAACAGTCCTGATGCTCTTCTAGGTAATCACACATCCTGTCATGTTCACAGCTACAGTTGGGATACCTTTGTTATCATGTTGCTCTCATTTGGAAGAGGACACTCAGGATGTTCCCAACAGAAAGTTTTCATGAAGTGTTCCTCTCCTCTTTTAGGACGGAGCTTCCTGCGGGGGCCACAGCAGCAGCGGCTCCACCTCGTCTCTCTCCACCCCCCCCTCCGTGTCCCAGAGCCCCCCCCAGCTGAACGGCCGGGTGACGGGGCTGATGGGAGCTCTGGGAGCAGGCAGCGCTCTGAGCATGGGGGGGATCGTCGGGGGTCTGAACGGAGTGATCCAGAACCCAGCGGGCCCCCCCCACACCCCCGCAGCAGCTACGATGCCCGCTCATAACAGGTACGAGTGCTTTTTAAACTGAAATCTGCGACTTAAAAAACATTAATGGATAAGAAAAAGACAGAAGTTATGCTAAAGAGGGCGAAGCCAATGAAAACTTTTTTTATCGATAATTTGTTTGATTTATAAAATAGTAAAACATATCTATCCTAGTTCTCAAAGTCTTTAAATGTCTTGGTTGACTTTAATATGACAGAGAAGAGCAGGACATCTCCATAGTTGGGAGGCATCAGCAATGTCTGACATTTTTGCATGAAAAAATACTTATAACTATCAATCCATTATCTAAATAGTCTGCAACAATTATTCTGCAGGTTTAGGAATCTCTGCATATCCTATACCAGAAGGGTTTTTAAGATCAACCCCTCCAGATGCCTTTAATGCACTAACTAGCTCCACTAGCTCCACAATCACTCCTTATGGCAGGGATCATGCACCAACCCTTTCTCTGACTTTCTAAAGATGTTTGAATGTGAACTTGATTCCCTCCTCTCCTTTCTGTTTCCTTCTGCTTGCGTGTTGGATTCTTGCAGCTCAGCAACTAGTAAGAGCAGGTGAGGCTGAAGTCAGTCCAGCATCACAGCAACCTGTAGCTCCCTTATGTCCCCAAATTCAAAACTAGATTTGTTTGTGATATCATTTTAGTGCTGGATGTTTAGTGTGAGTGGTGAAGTTAATGTATATAGATAATCAGAAGTTTCAAGGAAGACGATTTCATGGTTTTCGAGACACTTGTTCTATGCATGTTGCGTTTGTTTCACTTTGGAAACCTGTAATGTTGTGAAGCCGTGTATTAACGTGTTGTGTTTTGTCTGGTCAGCGCTGCACGGCTCGGCCTGCTGTCGGAGCAGCACCGACTCCTCCTGCAGCACCATCAGCTCCAACAGCTGCTCTCTGCACAGCCTTCAGCGGTACGACACACACACACACACACACACACACACACACACACACACACACACACACACACACACACACACACAGGCTTGCAACTTCTCACTGCCATCACCTACACCAGCTAAATGTGTGAGAAAAACTTTGTTCTTCTTATAAATAAGTTGATTTTGTAGAGGAAACACTTTATTCATAGGTACGCGTATATGCATACAAGCTCATTATTTTGTCGTTCATTCCCTGTATTGCTTACTTCTCTTTTACCTCTCATAATCCCACTCTTATTTATCCAACTCTCGTTTCCTTTTTTCATCTAAAATGTTGACTTTTCTCTGTCAACCTCTATTCCCTTGCTTTGTATTCCTCCTTTTCCCTCTTTGTCCCTCTCTAAATGTAATTCAAAAAGCTTTATTGACATGACCATACAGTAGATATACAGTATTGACAACCTGCACATTAGTCAAATATAGTTGTTTCTCCCTCCCTCTCTCTCTCAGGAGCAGCAGCAGGTGTTGCTCTACCAGCTGATGCAGCAGCAGCAGGAGCTCCAGCAGCTTCAGTCGCTCTCCTCCTCCGCCCAGATCCCCTCCATGTCCTCCGCTCAGCTGCCCATCAACAACCAGAGCGCCATCACCGCCAACCCCTTCCTGGCGATGCAGCACGCTCACGCCGACTCGCAGAAGCCGCGGCTCGGCGAGAAGGCGCTGGGCGTGGCGGGTCAGGAGAAGACATGACGGCAGATGCTCTTTGTTTTTGGGTTA
Organism: Notothenia coriiceps; assembly: GCF_000735185.1. NCBI lineage: Eukaryota > Metazoa > Chordata > Actinopteri > Perciformes > Nototheniidae > Notothenia > Notothenia coriiceps. Next base: position 43,576 of record NW_011342716.1, on the reverse strand, counting down.
TTGGTTTTTCTTTTAAAATAAATATGCAGAGTCTTCGGGGAGGCTGTGGGTCCACTTTGTGGCTCAGTGCCGCAGAGAAACCTGTGTTCCTGCTGGATTATTAGCACACACTATGGCGAGTGACGGCGTTCATCTGCAGCTTGAGGTTTATGTCGTTTATGTTTCAGGAATCAGATACATTGTGCTATTTATGTTCATCCAGTTATAGGTTTTTTTTTAGCTTTAGTGCTGCTTCAGGTTTTTGTCACTGTTGAGGTCATTTTGTTTCGATATCACTGGTAAAAACTTCGTGTCAGTAATGAGCACATGGTGTGTTTGATCTCAATATTTTATTCTCCAATCTCTTCACATCTCTCTCGTGTGTGTCACGTTCATTTCCTCTCTTTTCTCCATCGTCCACACTAACATCCCTCTCTGCTGTCTCACTCTCTCAGGGCCTCTGCTAACTCAGCACACAAGCTAGAACACACAGAACTACAAACATAAAAAAAATATAGCAGAAATACATAAAATATATATAAAAAAAGAATTCCCCACTACAGGACTTTACAGTAGGTCTCGCAGCGATCCCGAGGGGACTATTGAGCGAGAGGCTTGTGAAAATATCCCACATGTTCTCACTGTCTCTTTGTGTAGATGTGTTTATGTCGGTGACCCAAGCCTCATACAGTCACCGCAGAAGCCTTGCTTTTGACTGTCTCTTCTCTGGGCCAGATACAGGGGGCTCACTCAGGGAATGTGAAAAAAAAAAAAAAAGGAATAAGCAGCACGTTGAATGTTCAGAGGGATGCGTTAATCCACACAGACTCAAACAGAGAGAGAGGATGCAGTTGGTTGTCAGCCTTGCATCTGATCTTCCTGATTGGACCCCCTGCTGCACCTACCTCTCGAGCAGCTATCAGGACCTAAAGCAAACCACCAGAGTGAGGCCAGTCGGGGGCCACACCAAAGTGCCTGAGGCCAAAGGTGGAGGACTTGTGTCCCTTCTACCCGAGTCCCTGTCACTCGGCCCAACTCTTCACAATAGAGCTGTGCAGGAATGAGTCCGAAAACCCCGGAAATGAGTTAGCATTTTACCACTTCCAGCTCCCTCCTGTTAAAACCAATTGTTTTATGAATGTGTTTTTGGTTGTTAGCTTGAAATAAGTTCTGTGGTTAACACAAGTTGGACCAGATACATCACTGGTTAATTAAAAAAACGCGGTCGCTAACAAGTGTCTAAATGAGACTACTAAACGTCATCACACCCAAAATAAGCCGCCTTTAGCTTAGCGGTGGTGATGTGAAATAATGTGACCGCGCTGTAGTTCCTTTATAGCCTTACATTATCGTTTTACTTCTCGTGTTTTCATTTACGCTTTAAAAAAATCATCATATCCTGCTGAATAAAGCGTATCTGAAATGTGTGTTTTCCACAGATCTTATTTTCTGCAATAATCCAAAAGCCAATGTAGAAATCCGATTGGCTTTTTGACGGGGGAGTCTTTGCGATAATAACTTCCGGGTCGGCCTTCAGTAACACATCACCCCTGCACCAGTTTATGCTACTGGTAATTAAGCTGCGTTGCTAAGGCAACAGATTACAATAAGACTCGTCAGGGTGGACGTGCGTTTAATGAAAACCAGGAAATATTATTCTGCTGCATTCTCTGATATCAAAGCCAACTTTGTATTGTGCTTTTTATTTATTTGGGGTTTGTGTAAAGGGCATAATGAGATATATTTTAAAAAGCCCGTGGGGTTGCCACCTAACATCGTTTTTATACTACTGTGTAAAGTTTTCTTTGTTTTGTTTCTTTCCCTCATCTTGCTGTAAAACCCGTTTGATGACTTCTATCTGTGTTGTGTTTGAAAGCTAGAAACTATTTATAGTTGGCTGATTGGGGCGGGGGTGTGGCTGTACATAGCTGTCTGTAGGGGGAGGACATGTGTCATCACAGTTTTTACCTCGTTAAGTGTACATAAACCTTTCTCATTGGCCGTTGGTGTACATAAGTGATTGTGATTGGCCGTGCTGGTGTGAAGGAAAGCCAATGAAGCCTCAGCTTGTGTGTGAATCTTTAGGACCAGTGACTGGACACACAAAGTATTAATTTATTTTTATATGTGCAGGGACATTGTGTTTCTTTTTTTAAGTTTTGCACCGTTTTCATGATGAGAAGTCATTTTATACTCGGCACCGTGTTTTCATCTGTGCACACATTTGTTCGGATACGTTTTATACAGGTGGAAAATAATGGGAGGGGAGAAAATCTGACATTGTATTTCAAAACACCAAAAATAAAGAAACACTCTGGATAAAACTAACAAGAGCTTTCTGTCTTTGTATCAAGAAGTTTGTTCAAATTATGCTTTAGCTACGTTGCTCCATCATTTGTAAAGATGTGTTTCTGTTTCACAAATGTATAGAACTAATCCTCAGTGTGTTATTTATCACTCTTTGAAAACAATATAATGCAAATCCTATTTTCAAATTGTATACTCTGTTTTTCCGGTCAGAAAAGACTGTGGTGACGAATATTTCAGTATATTTAATGCATTTAATATACTGCAATATGTTCACTGACCATGTGTTAATTGTATTTGTATTTTTAAAAGCTGCGTGTGGCTAGATGTTATAAGATACTCAAACATTTAGTAATATAACATTTAAGGCAAATGTAAACAACATAATCACAAAATAGTACAGAAGACTGTTAATAACTCGTAAAATAATATATAAATATCAGATATATTTATTCTATTGATCCTGTGATCCCTGAACCTGGAAAATATGTATTTGTAATTAATTGTATTCCAAATTAATTACAACAATGTCAATTAAGACATCGACCTTGGTTTACATTATGAGGCACTTATTTTGTTAAATATGGCAGCATGATGTTACCTATTCAGTAATAAGATGGGGGGGGTAATCATCAAGGTAAGACGTGCCGATAGAAGCTGAACATCTTTACATTTAAACAATGTGCTTCAAGGCTCCTGTCCTAACAAATACACACACACACACCCACCAAGGCTGATGACTTCCAGCTGCCAAGAAACAACCAGTGTGTGTGTGTTTAGAGGTGGGGGCACCATTCTGCTACATCTGCTTCTGCCCTGGTAATTAAAAGCTCACTTTCCTCCTGCACCCCTGCTCCCCCCAAAAATACCCCCCTCACCCCGTTCAGGAGTTTTCCGCCCCCCTTCCCTGCTCTCACACACACACACACACACACACACACACACACACACACACACACACACACACACACAATCTAACCTGCATTCAACAACACAAACCCCCTTTTCTCTTCTCTTTTCTCAAGCACTTGCTCACTCAGCCAGCCCCCCCACTACCACACATCCTCACCGTGCCCCCCCCCCCCCCGCCTCACTATCAGGCCTGTCAATCAAACCCAGGCTGTTTAAATACACCCCCCCACACACACATACACACACACCACACAACCACCACCCAGGACCCTCTATTCTATAAGCCTCCACCATCAGACCTGCCTCCCCTCTGCTCCTGGTAATAGCGCGCGCGCGCGCGCGCACACACACACACACACACACACACACACACACACACACACACACACGGCAGAGCTGCTGTGTCCATCATCGATCCCCCCCCCAGAGACCCCGGGGTGGGAGGGTTTACCAGCTGATGGAGGACCCCTGGGCTGTCCGACCAGGAGCCTGATCATAAACTGAAAACACTGGTAAGCTCCGATGTTAGGACACACACACTCACACGCACACACACACACTGACCCACACACGGAGCAGATAGCGGGCCAGCAGGAGGGTTAAGCCCGGGATGATGAGACTAATTTCGGCCAGATATCTGTGTCTGCTGTCAGGGAGGAATGCTCTGCAGAAACAGAACCTCTGTCTGCATCGTGCAGCCTCGTTGTGTTCGAGGCTAAGCTAGGAGCTAACCAATGAGGCGTTCTTTATTGTTTTGCATTTTTGTTTTCCAAAAAACTCCAACCAAGATAGCTTAAGCAGAGTTAAACAGAAGAGATTGAAAAAAATAAAAATTCCACAGCTTGCAATTATTTCTAAACAGGCTACACACACATTATGCATTTAAAATGTAGGTATACCTTTCTGTTTTCTTTACTCATTATTTTTATAGTTTTTTATACACAGGACCATGCATACAAATTCATTCAAAAAGGGAACAGATGATTTTTGCTAGAATTAGCTATTGGGGAACTACCATCTGCATACTGATGTAGTAGTACGAGGGGCCCCAAAATGTGTTTTTTAACATATATAAATTAATGTGTTATTAAATGATGCAACAGAAAAAAAACAGCATTTAAAATAGTTACTTGTTTATTTGAATTAAATGTAACCACAGCTCAAGACACACTCTTAATTTGTCACCGTCCAAAAAAAAATTTTTTTATTTAATTGAAGGATTCAGTATTCCTTTATGAACTGAGAAATTCTCCTATTTCCTAAATTAAAATAAACCATTCGCACACACTCACCTAAATGTGCATGAAACATAGGTCCTGGTAAGCTGCTGGTTTGCAGAACATTTATTTTCCCAGACCTTCAGTATTTGTTGCCATCTTCCTCTTTATCATCCTGGATGAACTGAGAACCCCTCTCCAGCCAAGCAGAAATGAACGCACAACCATAAAACAAGTTAACCATGAGTAATTTCTACACAGGTTCTGGCATATGTTTGGTAATTCAGTTACATTATTTAATTAGACCCCAGCCTCAGAGAGAGACCAAAGAGCAGTAAAACAGAGATGTAATAAACCATCAGCAGGAGGCAGTATGTACAGTAATGCAGCGTAAATCATCACAGAGCGGCTGCCATTAGGAGCCCCATCCTGGCCAGGAACCTGCAGGGGCCCCGATCCGGAGCCCAGAGGAACCAGAGCCGCAGAACAGAGGTGTTTAGGCAGGAGGAAGAGGAGGAGAGAGAAGGGGGAACAGCTGAGGAGATTCCCAGGGTGTGTGTGTTTGAATGTGTGTGTTAGTGTGTGTGCGTGCCCCCCACAGGTTTCCCTCCTGTAGGATAATGGTGGTGAGGAGAAGCAGCAGGACTCTGCCTCATCCCTCTTCATTCTCAGATAGCTCGTATTCTTCTGGGTAGTGACACTCCTCTGTCAACCCCTAACACACACACACACACACACACACACACACACACACACACACACACACACACATACACACACATATCCTATCTTTCCAGTTCAGTCACCTTTGAGCTTCTTGCTTCATGTCCTTAAGGTACAAAGACTGCACCATTGGTCATTTTATTTTGAAAGGCCAGTCTGCTCAGTTTTATTCATGTAGTCTTAAATGACTGCTTCTGTACAATCTGTACACTACAACACCCTCTGTCCCTCAATACAGACAAGAAAAGCTCCCCATAACGACATGTTAGTATAGCACATGAGTACTTGCAGTTTAGATCAATGAAATAATTTAAACAACATCCTAGAACACACCATGTACCTAGCTACATTTGTCCACAGCAAATATAGATAGGATTCTTGCAGTTGAGAAACAATTACTAAAAACTTTAAATAAAACCGCAAACAATTACAGAAAAATATAACATGTTTTGTCTAAATACAAAAATATTTTTAGAATGAATAACAACTTTTTTTTAAATATTATATTTAAAAAAAATGTATCTATTTGTATGTTGGTGTTTTTATGTTACACCAAACATTAAAACAAAAAATAAATCCCATCCACTATTTATTTATTTTTTATTATATTGCAGATCAGTTAAGACATTTCTTTCAAAGTTTTAAAAGAAAACTGCAAACAAAGAAATAGTAGCCTACAAATTAACACTTTATTTCGGATATAAAAGGCTGTATAAATAACGTTGGTTATATGTAGCTGTAAGCGGGGGAACTGTTGATCTGCATACGCCTTTAAGCGTTCATCGCCGGGCGTGTTGCAACGTCTCTCCGGGACTCAGCGGCTCCTGCTCCGCTCTCCTGCCGCCTGTAGTGCACTGCTGCCCGGCCAGAGAGCCGCTCCTCCCCCGCTGCCTACCGGCGAGCAGAAAGCAGCTCAGAAACCCACACCGAGCACCGAGAGAGAATGAACCTCAGCGGGGAGAGGAGGGGAGAAGAGGTGTTCTGTAATCTGCTTTTCCCCCTTCGAGAGGGGAAATGCAGCTCTGCAGAGCCCGGCTCTCCTGCAGCCTGCAGCGGGTTCGTTTTTTTCTGAGGACCCGCGATTATGTTGAGTCACGCGAGATTTTTAGAACAAAATGTTGCATGCAAAAATGATTTTTAATTATGATAATTTCCACACTCTGCCTAAATGTTAGGGTAAGGGTTTTAAATACGGTTATGTGAAGCAGGAAGCGATTACACTCCGTGGCTCTGGCGTGTATTTCAACTACTTAGCATGTAGCCTCTGTTACACATGGTGTGTGTATTGTAACATACATGAAGCCTACAGTGAGTGATTTGTCACTTCCTAAACCTTTAATATAACCATATTTTACAGTATTTCTAATTGTACTAATGTAGTGGTGTTTTTGATAGAATTGTTTCAGTTTAATCAATTAATTCTGCACTATATTCTTATTATATTTATATTTCAACTGGATGAGATTGTACAGCCTGCTGTCTCTTATGGTGACCTCCACTGTGGTATTTTAAAGACCATCGACCACAGCTGCAAACTGCAGGGGAGCCACATACAGAAGTGCACTAAATTATGTATAAATTCAATTAAACTTATATATAAACTCCCTTTTTCTTTGCAAGTTGCATTTTTTATTTGGCTAGTCAATTTGTTTTAAACGCATGATTGTGATGGTGTATATATTTTCCAATATTTGTATTTATTTGCCAAAAAAAAGAGGGATATTAAACCCTCTTTAATGGTCACACATGCATAGCACATAGCGCACACAGTGAAATTTGGCCTCTGCATTTAACCCATCCTATACCAGGAGTCTAGTACTAGGAGCAGCAGCTATCTATATGGGGGTGTCCGGTGCCTTGCTCAAGGGTACCACGGCAGGGCAGGAGGTGAACTGGGACCTCTCCAAGTAGCAGTCCACACCCCATAATTTAGGTCTGGTCGGGACTTGAACCGGCGACCCTACAGCTCCCAGTCCAAGCCCCTACTGACTGAGCCACTGCCGAACTGTGAGTGCGTGAGTGATTGTGTGTTAACTTAAGTATCCAAAGTAACCTGTTAGACCATAATGCAAAAAAGGGCCAGAAATGTATCGAACACAGGTCTAAAGCCACACACTCACTCCCTCAGAAACATAATGCATTCCCATTTAAAATGCTTACATCTAACCTGCACACAATAAGAAACCTCTTCAGTGTATTTCCTGTATTTACCCTGAGTGTGAATGGGTGGAGAATGAAACTCCATTACAGGGACAGGTGGGGCTGGCAGAGATGGATGTGTGTGTGGAGATTATAATGAATGTGACGGGATATAGTTGTCAGATGAGATCTGGTTTGATCATCAGGTAAAAATAGATCAGTCACCGGCAGATCATTACCGATAATTACTTCCAAATGGTTGGCTATGTGAGATATTATGAAATAACTCTGGTTAGTGATGGCCAGTTCGGGGAACTTCATGAGTGTCCGTGTAAAATAATTACATTGAATTGATGAGGTAAAGGAGAGGTGTGTTATAAATTATCTTTTTTTATACTTGACAGATTTGATTTAGGTATTCATCAAGCATTGCTAGTGATTTAGTGTCATGTATATCAAATGATCTGCCTAAAATCCTCTTATAATCATCCCCGTATGTTTGTGTTTTTATGATTAGCTGATAAACATCACGTATTAAAAGCTGCAGGTGAGTGTGAAATGCCTTGCTCAAGGACACTGCAGAAAACATCCCTGCAGAGGCTGTTTTTTAGGAGAGAAATCAGGAAGATCAGAGAGAGAGGAGGAGCTGCAATCACGATAAATGAGCGAACAACAAGCATGTAAAGAGACCTGGGATTTCTCCTCCGGCAACAGCTGTTAAATGGTATAGACCCGTAATACTGTGTGTGTGTGTGTGTGTGTGTGTGTGTGTGTGTATATATATGAGTGAGCCCTCCCCCTCCCCTGTTCATCCACCTATCAGCAGGCCTCATTTATTATGCAGACTGGAGACCCCTGGGCTGTAAGGGAAGGCTAGTGTGTGTGTTTTCAACTAGAGCGCACACACACACACACACACACACACACACGCACGCACGCACGCACGCACGCAGCTGATTCAGTTTCACTGCTGGGGGAGCCGAGCTTTAAAGGCTGTGTGTGTGTGTGTGTGTGTGTGTGTGTGTGTGTGTGTGTGTGTGTGTGTGTGTGTGTGTGTGTGTGTGTGCAGGACTTGTTGCATAAACCGCGATGAGATATTAGTCCTGTAAAAGATGGCGGTGATGTTTTCAAGGGGTTCAGAAGTGTGTGTGTGTGCATCACGCAGACCTTGAAACACACACACACACACACACACACACACACACACACACACACACACACACACACACACACACACACAGGAGCCGTCTGCTAACTTGTATCTCTGGTGTTTCTCTTCAGAGAGGGAGAACAAAAAGGGCTCTCCTGGTGAACTGTAAATGTATTTCAACCTGAAAAAACATCCGTGGACACAAGAAGCCTTAATGCAACATGTGTAAATAATTTATTACAGAAATGACATCTTAAAAACAGCTGTGGCATCAAATATAAGACATGAAAAGCAGAGTGGTTCTATAAGGTTTATTTTAACAAAGAGAGAGGCTGATTTGATTCATTCAGTGACAAAAAAAATATTTTTCTTATGGAATGCTAACAGTTTTTAGTGTTGAACCATAACTCTCCCATTAGATGAGAACATGTAAAATAAATTCTAATTATTGAAAGCTTAGTGGATTTGTACACATACCTATAGTTCCATTTAATGCTACTTTATACATTTAATTAACCACAGTTCAGAGGTTAATATTGTTCTTTCTCCTTTACATTTATCTGGCAGCAATTGAATAAAAAAACATTTATTTAGGAGCTGTTATATAAAAACATATAAGCTTATAACATAAAAGGCATTCATTGCAGCATCAACAGTGTCTTCTTCTCTTTTTCCATTGCACCAAAAAACATTGACTTTTTCCCCTTATTGATTAAAATAATCCAATATTTAAACAAAACATTTTAGAAATCTAAAATATTATAAGTAGAAAAACTACATTTCCCATGAACACGCAATTAATACCAATAATATCAGACGTAGTGGGCCTACAGAGTGCTTTTACTTGATTATGATTTGAACTGCTTCATTTTTATCTGTAATTGGGTATTTGTATTAGTTTACTTCCTTTGGAGTGACCCTTGATACTGTTAGAACTTTTACATTGTGATAAAAAGGACCAACACTGTGTAACTGAGCCGGAATCTGTTCACCAGAAACCCACGACATGTGTGTTACATAGAGAAAAGTCCCCATAATCCCCCCTCACATCATACATGATTATATCTGAGGATAACATAACTAGAAAGTATCGTAGAAGAGGTTTGTCTGCTATGAAAAAGTCTCCATTAGTCTCTCCGGTCTTTTGACGTGCATTAGTGGCACAATTATAAAAGCTGTGCAGGTCTAATCTTTTAAAAGTCCCAGGGTGACGTTGGAGATGGTCAGAGGAGAAGGGGAGAGGGGGATGGACGGGGGATAAAAGGAGGAAGGGGAGGAGAGAAACTCAATCTAAAGCACCAGGTGCACCTTTTGTCGACATAATCTCCCAACCCTTGAGACGGTGCTGGCCAACATACACCGCCTTTATACGTGCACATGCTCTTCCACTGGGGGTTTGGGTCCTGCATGCGCTTGGCTTTAGGGTCGAATGTAAAACCCAGGTCACTCGCTGCAGGAACCGGGAATGGTCCATTTTGATTTAGCCACACTTAGGTGATAATCGATAGGACAAAACCTTTAACGCTGTAGTGATGAGAAGGATTTATTACAACAAGTGAACACAATTGAGGTCAAAACGTTAACAGCAATCAGGAGGGAAAAAAGAGAGGCAGGGGAAATGCTGTCACATGAAAACCCACGTGTGAATTTATATTTCCGGCACAAGGGCTTTCTTGGAAGCAGTTTCCACCTTGACATCTACTTATAGTGGAAGTAAATGTAAAAAAATCCCAAGCTTGTTGTCCCCTCCCCTTCTGTTATGTAGCCAAGATGGCGACTGTTGACGTTGAGAAGTTTCCAGCTCTAACTTTTTCCGCTTGCCCACAGTGACATTCTTGTCAATGTGACCGCTTTATGCAGTCGAATGTGCGTGAGTAGGTACAGATTTACTTAAATTGAGGCACAACAATGTTTTATAACATTTCTATTTTAATATATTCTACTGGTGATACATGCTAAGTGACACATGTATGCACAAGTATACCTTAAAAGAGGGGACAAATCACATTCTTAAACAAGATATGCAGAGCAGCAGTGGTTGAATGACCTATTGTGTGTGTAATGCGTGCGTGCATGTGTTGGTGTGTGTTAGTGTGTGTGTTCTTACCCATTGTGGGCCTGCAGACATGTATTGATGCCTGTCAGTCCACAAGAAGGGAGTGGAAACAAAGTCTTTAGAATAGAAGCAGTTGTTGTTGTGCATGAAATGTTGGAATTGTACAAAAACACACCCTTGAATAACATTACAGGCCGGCTGCGTTAATCAATGGCTCTCACCACAGTGGATTTAAGCGGGCCGGGCTCCCCTTGTCCACAATCCCTCACCCGTCATCCCTTAAGCTCGACCCCTAAACTCCTGCGAAGCCTCGAGAAGGGACGAAGCCAAGGACGGAGCGGGCTGCTCATTGTGATTTAATCTCTCTCTACTGGCAGAACAAACATCAAATATGGCCTTCTTATCAGGAGCCGTGCTCTATCTATCTATCGCCAATCAATATCTGCTTCTCTGTGTGTGCAGGCTCGTATGTGTGTGTGTGAAACAGGTCTCAAGGGGTGCGCTAACTAAGGTCAAAGATCAGCTCCAACCCTCCAGCGTGGAAGGACAGATGTGGCCGGAGGGAAGCGAGATAAAAGAGAGGAGAAGAAGAAAGAAGTGAGAGAAGTTGCGTGTGTCCTAAACAACAGATCATAGAGAAGAAAGAACTGTTGTTATTATCGCTTCTGTTGTTTCTGCAGCAGGTAGAAGTCGGCCTCAGGCGGCGGGCGGACACCGGATCGTCTTACCTGAACAAAGCTCTGTGTCCAACCAGTTTCTTTTTTTAAGCGCACCTCCAACTTAAACTGTCACATCGTGGTGAAAGCCTCTTCATTAAGAGCTTCCTTCAGTCACAGGGAATAAGTATCATAAGGCGTTGGCTAGTTGTACTTCCTGTTTGCAGCAGGGAAGGAGAACCAAATGTTCACACATGGGGGGAATTCAAAGATGCATGAAAAGTAAGTGTATGCATCGAGGAGGTGATATGACACTCTGCTCCTGTTCCCCATGAAAGAGTCCATAAAGCTGCAAAATGCTGCAGCCGGCTGCCATTTCTGTTACAGATAGATGGAGAGAGACAGAGAGGGGGGGAATCCTTTGTTCTGTCAAGGACTTAACACAATCAGAGTGTACAGTGTGTCAGGAGCGCACAGGCATATATCAACTTCAATCTCTTTTTAATGAAAAATCCTGCCCTCTCTAATATGTGCAAATTAACCTCTTCTCCTCCCTCCCTCCCTCCGTCTCTCACTCCTCCCCTCCTGCCATTTCCCCTCCTCTCTCCCTCGCAGAGGCCCCTCGACTCCCGGTCCCTCTCTTCTCCCTCTGTCCCCGTCCTTTCTCCTCTCGCAGTGTTTCGCTTCACTTTCACCAATTTTTCCATGTCTCTTCTTTAGGGCCGGAGAAGAAGAGAGGCATTGATAGAGACTCCTGCTTTCCATTAACTTGTTGCTTGAGCCACCCAACCCCCCACGGCAATTATCTGGATCTAAAAAATAGATAAAAAAACATCCAAAGTCCAGATTGAAAATGCGCCCTCCATCCCTCCGTCCTTCCCCTGCTCTCTGGGTTTCGTCTCTCTGTTCTGCGGCCCAGATGAATCATGCCGTTACGCTGATTATCCTGATGAGTCGGTCAGATCCTCGCCTTATCATTCTGCACATGCTGATTGTAATTTAGAAATTACACCTAATGAGGCATTTTTTTTAAACAGCGGCCGCTCTGTGCTGCCAGCTCCTCGCTGCTCGCTGCCCTAATGGATTTTCTGGTATGGAATCCATTTTTACCCCCCTTCTGCCCTGCAGGGGGTCCAGCTAGCCAGGCCCTCCCTCCCTCCTCTCTCTCAACACCTCCCATATCCCCTCCCCTCCTCCATCTCTCCCCCACTCCCTACTCCACTAATTGGGGGCGACTGGTTTTGGTGAAAAGAAGTCATAATCATTGTTTCTGCGGCTAATTCAAGTGGTTAAGTGAACGGGATCAGCTTGCACAACGAGGAAATGAGTATGATTAAGTTTACTTTTTATTTTTTGAATAACAGCTAAAGTGCCAATTTCCTTTTTATGGTTTTGTTTCAGGTTTCTGAAAGTTTAACCTCACATAAGATAAATGCATATGTTGAGGTTTTGAAGCATCTAAAGAATTCTTCGTTGTTTTAATGGGCTATTTTTTCATTTAAATGGGGATTAAGATGACAAAAACAACTTTGTTTCAAATCCCGAATATGAGCTATAAATAAAGAGTAATTGTTTCTTAAAGGGTAAATAAAATAAAAACATCTCATAATCAAACCTCTCTATATATTAGAGGAGTGGGATCCCTTGTTTTTGGGGATTTAACCTGTCCTCGCAAACACCTGTATGATGTGTGTGTTTCAGAAGTATTTTTGCAGAAATGGGACACACACACACACACACACACACACACACACACACACACACACACACACACACACACACACGCACGCACGCACGCACGCACGCACACACACACACACACACACATGCAAATCAAAGCCATCAACAGCTTGTGATGAAGTGAGACGTGGTGGCATAAACAGTGTGTGCCGTTACCATGGAAGCCACTTTCACCTCCCAGGCCGAGAGAGACAGGAAACACAAAGGGCCGACGAGACCGAGAGGAGAGACAGAAAAACAGACAGACAGACTGACACACACACACACAGACACACAGACAGACACACACACACATACACACCTACACACAGACACACAGACACACAGACAGTCAGTGTGACTGAGCTCTCCTTCAGCTACATTTAATAGCTTTTCAAACTAGCTGTTTCACTGTGTCCTTCCCCTGGGAAAGACACACTGTATTCAGCACATATTTACTTGTACAGTAGGAGTTCCAAAGAAAGGGAAAAGTTCATTGAAAGGCTGTTTAATAGCTGGTTTAACAGGGACATCACTACGTACAGAGGGGTTTTGATGCCACGTCTGTCGCTGTTTTGGCCCTTTTTCTTTCTATTTCCTGGTTCTACTGCTGCCTTTACACTCCTCTTTTGCTGGCTGGGGGCAACATTTAGTTTAAGAGACAGAACGTTTACCTTACAAATGTGTGAAAAGTCCCATTGTATGGGAACGTGTAAATGAGAGGGAAACTGTGCCTCCAATTTCCCACCCTCAAGACCATGTGACATTTCCTGGAAGATGGCGTCATGGCCGTGTGAATGAAAGCAGTCACTTTGCAGGGAGAAGCACGTTAAAGGTTATGTCCATTTTACGAAAAGCCCTCGAAATAATCACAAGATTATATAATTATCTTCCAAGTGTCTTTATTATGTCATATTTTACAAGACCATTAAACCAAAACACCACCTTGTCCGCTCTTTTCGTGAAAATAATAACAGAAATATGCTGCGTTCCTGTCATTTCCTACCATTGCAGATGCATTTGCGAGCCTCAAACAAGATTTGAAAGCTCACTCAGCTAGAACTGGAACATCTCTGGCTGTATTTCCTGCATTGCACTGAATGTCCACTTCACTCCCCAATTTATAACAATCACGGCCTGTTGCAGGAAATTGAACACGGTGACCTGGTCCGACAGAGACTCACAAGCAAAGGAGAACTCTGGATATCTCAGAGACACAAATTACAAATGTTCTTCCTTTATACTTTATAAATGATTCATCTTAGGTAAATGGAAACCTGTATCCTTTTAATCCAGCTCATTTTCTCCCTCAGAGATGTAACAGAAGGTTACAGGCTGCATACAAATTGGAAAATAATTAGCTTAGCTTCAAAAGAGAAAATGAGAATTCATGCTTATGGAACAAGATTTCCTTTAAGTCTATCAGGTCACTGGTGGCTTTCTATGCAATCAGGGGTTTTGCATGTTGGGATTTTTTGTCTAGTCCACTTAAAAGTGTGATTGGTGCGGAGAGAAAGAGTGGACTCCATACCTTCTGAGGAAAGGTCGCACATGTGAGGCCGCTGCAGCGAACCCAGCTTTCAAGTTGTTGCCGGGGAGGCTACAGGAGGTAATCAGAGGAAAATATGTCCTCTCCTCCTCCTCTTCTTTTAGACCTCCATTAGACCAGCCTGCCTCTGTCTGGGAAAATTGATTTCTCCCTCCCCTCCTCCTCTCCTCTCCTGTTTCTCCTCTTCTTTTTTGCGTCTCAGGTTCCATTTGAGGCTTGTTTATCCACTCTCAAGAGCCGCTTTTGTGAGGCAGAGAGAGGGAAAAGAGAATAGTTGGGCAGGTTGTTCACACATATACTCCCCCAGCAGCAGCAGCCCCCCCATCTCTGTCACCTGCAGACACACAGAGGCCTGTCGTTTTCTCCTCCTCATCTGCCTAATCCTTTCCTTCCTCTCATGTTCTCCCTCCATCTCTTCCTCTTTCTGTTGCTCTTCCACCAGCCCTCACACATGCATCCCACCCCCTCTCTTGGAGCCAAGTCTTGGATCAATGCACCATTGATTTTCCTATCAATGAACATTAGTATGGATCAGACTGCTGCTTGCACTGCCCTGTTCTGAAAACTGAACACACACATGCACGCTCATGCACATGCATTGCATACGTGCACGGGGGGCGCCTGTTGCCACAGGGAATCCAGATTTCATCACTGCTCAGCCACGAGCACTAAAAAAGGACGAGCTGTGGACAAAGGGAGAACAGCAATGGAAGTAAAGGGGGGTGGGATTGATAAAAGAGAGGTTCTAGTTGAAAGCACAGGAGCCAATCAATGAAAGGAGTGACAGAGAGGAAGGAAATGAAATCAGACTGAGCAGAGTTAGTGTTTGTCTCGGCGTAAAGGAAACCGTCATCGGTCAACTGCCTGCTAGTCGATTCTCTGCAGAATAATTCAGTCTGATTGGCACCCGGCGCAGGCTGCTGATCAGGACAGTGAATGGATGCATGCACTTTAAACACCTTTGGGTATCTTTTCTCTTCCTCACACACACATACACACACACACACACACACACACACACACACACACACACACACACACACACACACACACACACACACACACCGTCTCCTCTCTCACCCTGTAATGGGCTCTCTGAGTCAGGTGGAGATTGACACTTTTCTTTCTGCTGTGCTCCTTTTGTGTCCAACATTGTATTCATTCCACACAAACCGACGGCGGCCTCACATTTCTGCACCCATCAGCTACATTTTGTATCACCAAACAATGAATCTGTGCTTACACTCCGCTCCGCCAATC
This sequence comes from Notothenia coriiceps, assembly GCF_000735185.1. Taxonomy (NCBI): domain Eukaryota; kingdom Metazoa; phylum Chordata; class Actinopteri; order Perciformes; family Nototheniidae; genus Notothenia; species Notothenia coriiceps. The sequence goes on along the minus strand of NW_011342716.1, from coordinate 27,909 downwards.
TCCAATTAACTCTGCATTTGGAGGAAAGTGGAAGGAAGAGAAACAGCACGGAAAATATTTAAAATGTTCCATGCATGTGTGAATGGAAAACCTTATAAATGAATGACTATTTTATAGTATTGTATGTACAGTGTGAGGGAACTATGGTCCATCCTGAATCTCTCATAATTACTGTTTCCTTTGTCGAACCGAGGCAGAGAGATTCTGTGTGGACTGGTCTTGATGGAACAAAGAAACATCCTTCTTTGGGAGTGCTTGCGTGAAAGTTGATCCTCGGTTAAGACCCCACGTACAAGGAAACTGAGACGCCTGAGGGCCGTCCTTCAACCTGCCTGATTGTAAAGTGTTTTAATCTGCGGGGGCTGCAGTGGACGCCTGCCTTTCCTCTGTTTACGGTTTTCTTTATTTTTTATTCAGCACACTTCACCATTAAGATGTGTGAATGTATTTGTATTGAATGTATGTATGGGATTTGTTTTTGTGAACAATAACATTTGTTTCCCATCTAGTTTATGTCTAATATCTAACACCTTAATGGTATGAGCAGCATAATAATCCCCTAGGTGTCTCTGCTGCATAAACACAAAATAAGAAGTTTGAATATGCGTGTATGTGTCAGCATATGCAAGAGAGTTTAAAAGGTTGCAGCAACATTTGGACCATGTTTGATCTGCTGCCTAAAAATATTAAAGTATTCATTCTAAAAAGGGAGAAAAAGATTTCTCCTCATTGTCTTTCTGATTTTCTCTAGGTATTTACAGTTCACGTCTGAGCAAGCCTGAAATATAATTTAGTCTACAGGACAAAGCTTATATTTGTAAGGTTAATTGGTTCTTGAATGTGAAAACAGCCTTCAGGAATGAATAGGCTATGTTAGCTTTCACACCATGCCAAAAAAAACAGAGCGTGTTGGGGCTATTTCAGAGCACCCTAAAACATATTTACCAATGCTTTTTCATTTTTAATCTAAACAATCCTTTTATGCTCAGCTGCCCTTTATATTTCTGCTGCAGCTATCAAACTAGCCTTGAGTTTAAATGTCTGCTTTTCCCCAAATATGCAAACAGAAAACAATTATATCTGCAGGTGTGTACCATTTAGTCCGGGCTTCAAAGACTGGACCCAACAACACAGATGACCTTGTAGAAGACGGACAAGACGGTGAGGAGAAATAGACATGATTGTTAATGCTTGATCTATGATATAAAGACTGTTCCTCCTTAACTAAAACTCCTCTGCACTGCCTGCAAAAATGAAAACACACACACACACACACACACACACACACTCTTGGAACAAACAGTCAACCTGTGGGAGCTGAGGGGGGGGGAGTCTGCAGATTTTTCTGACAACATGTCAGCTGAAACTATAACCTTTGTAACCACAAAGTTCAATTACTCACTTAACTCACTTTGATCCATAGCTCTGCCTGATTGAGGCTTTAACATGTGAACTGACTAAAATGAGCCTTCAGCAGGTCTGAATAAACCATTCAACAACAACAACACACACACAGTGGTGGCATTAAAAAAACCTTTTATATGGGCACAACATAAGGAAGATATAGCCTACGACTTTCAGACCAGCAGAAAAACAGTGATTAACTTCAGTGGTTTTACAATGCTACAAAACAGATGTTAAAACCGGATTGGCTTTTGTTAGGTTATGGTGAATTTATATAACATAGATACAATAAAACAAAGCTATTTAGTTGTATTTAACTAATGCTTTGTAGAGCCAAAAAAGTGTTAAACTATAAAACACCCTCACAGCTTGCCGTCCTCCGGCAGCAGCGGGCTAAACATGGCCGGTCCACAGTGAAAATATGTCCGAAAAAACATCGTGTTTAATTCCTTTTAAACACTGTAGACACGTTTTGTTAAATACATGTAATTGCTTAAATACTCTCTCAGTTTAAGACGTGCTCGGTGCGGGGCTGCAGTGCCGGGGAGCCGAGCACAAATCATGCGGAAATAGAGCTTCCGTCAGCGGCTACAGGAGGATCCGCAGCCGGCAGGAAGCTGCTTTTCACCGGCAGAGAGGAGGAGGAGGAACAGCTGCTGCTCCGGGAAACACCGGCAGCACCTCGTATTTACGTACCATAAAACACAACATATGCGCCTTATAGTAGGCCTGCCTATTTAAAAAAAATCCATTTAAAATACCTGATGATAGACAGATTTGTATTCCAGCCTTTTCAAATGTGTCTGACACAAAACTATTTTTAATTAAATTATATTTGTATTATTTAAGAAAACTATAAAAAAAAAAGGGACTTGTTCAAAATGTTGATACAATTAATGGTTATACAAATAGAAAAAATATAGTTTATAATTATGTTATTTTATCATAGCCTACATCTGTGACGCAAGATACATATTCATGAGACTAATTAGTTGGCCAATTATATTTTATCCTTTATTAGCGGATAAGCCTTTGTTGAATTAGAATATAATATCGTATATTTTCATTTTTTTTTTAATATGCACTTGCAGCGCTGCACATATAAAAGGTGAACAGCAGGTTAAAGACTGTAAGCCCTGTTATTGAATCAGGTGATATTTGCATTTAATATCCCTCCGCCACACATCGGCCTCCCATATTGTAACTGTGACAGACAGGCTTTAAGGGGGGGGGGCTGTAATTACAATCACGATGAACCCCCGAAAAGCTTTTATTGTCAGAATACACACACACACACACACACACACACACACACACACACACACACACACACACACACACACACACACACACACACGGCGGCTATAGAAGGATCATTTTAGGTTATGGATGTATACATCTATACGTCACAAAACCAAGGAGCCTCGTCCACATTTTGGGCATTATCCAGTGACGGGAGCGCGCACCAACTCATATTGCGGTGGTGAATTAGAGCGGGCATGCGCACTGGTAGAGGTGAATGTTATCCATGCAAATTTCCATATATGTCCTGTCNCTGTAATTACAATCACGATGAACCCCCGAAAAGCTTTTATTGTCAGAATACACACACACACACACACACACACACACACGGCGGCTATAGAAGGATCATTTTAGGTTATGGATGTATACATCTATACGTCACAAAACCAAGGAGCCTCGTCCACATTTTGGGCATTATCCAGTGACGGGAGCGCGCACCAACTCATATTGCGGTGGTGAATTAGAGCGGGCATGCGCACTGGTAGAGGTGAATGTTATCCATGCAAATTTCCATATATGTCCTGTCACAAGGGAGACCCCCCTCTCCTCCCCCCCTTACACACTCACTCACACACACACACACACACACACACACACACACACACACACACACACACACACACACACACACACACACACACACACACACACACACACACACACTCTCAAACACACACACTACACTACTACGTACTACGT
>NW_011342716.1:0-24446 GCF_000735185.1 Notothenia coriiceps | reverse complement strand
GGGGGGAGTTCGTCATCATCCGTGCTTCTTTCACCACCATATCTGACGGAGTACACATCAGAATGATTCAATAAAGAGGAGAATATGCTCTGCAGGACAATAATTTAATTAGCTCCATATATAACCACGTTAATGAGGTACTTAACAGGGAGACGTTAATTACAGATTCTATATGGCTCTTTTTTCTGCAGGGCGTCCTCTGTCTGCGCATTTAAGTGGGATTCATCAATCATATTGTTAATTCTCAGGCGATTATATGCTGATAGGCTTCATATATTTTGTATTTATGTCTTTATTGTGATTCAGTGTGATTTATGCAGACAGTTCAAAATAAGTTGTTCACCAAATAAAAAGCACAAGTGAGCAAAAGTCATGAAATATGATGATTAGTGTTAAAAATAATAAATAATTAAAGCGTTATAAAAGCAGCAGGCAGTGCTTTCAGGGGGAGGGGATGGAGAGGGGTTTTTTTCCCAACAGGGGGCAGAATCACTCTGCAAAAAAAAATCTCTTTTTCTCCAACACATGTGGATATACACACACTCACACACCCTCACACACAGCACTCAGGCATTGCTTTGGGATCTGTTGTTTTTATCTGCAAGCAATTTTCACCTCCTACCAGCTGCCTTAAAAATTACCTTTAAACAGCCAAATCTGATCCCAGCGGCTGTTTGTTTGTTCAACAAATAAACTCTTGAACCAGATCAGAGGAGTGTAGATTAGTTCCAGGGTTTATCATCTGTTTTAACAAATGAAGCTGAAATTACTTTTAAAACGTGGTTGAACAGACGATGCTTCACAAAGGGAAAAAGGCCAGTCTTTTCCTCCAGGGATCTTCAATAATTCTCCTCTGGTTACTGTTGGTGGTTGTGTTATAAGCTAATAACCAGATATGAATCACGATGGATTCAGTGGTTATTCCTCCTCGGGGCCTCATTGTTACATGGAGGTCCTGACCCTGGAGCCGGTGGTTTGGGAGATGTGGTTTCATGCTCCTCCATGCTTAATTAAGTTGTAATTATATTCTGGATGTACGGAGCTTTTTTAGACTGCATCGTGGCATAAGGCAAATGCATAGACTAGAAAATATTTTGTACGGTTAATTTTAATTATATATAATATATAGGCTACATTGTGCATATTTCTAGTAACATTTCATATTTGCCAACAACATTTTTTGATTGTAGATCGACCAAAACATGCTTAAAAAATTATATTTGCCCCACTGACTAAAGATAAAAAGCTGCTGCAGTACAAAATAAAACTTTAGTTGTAGTTTAGTTAGGCTGCATCTCACAAAAAGCAATCAGCCACTAATTTATATTAAATGCTGCAGACTGGAATAGGATTGTGATAATAGGTGGATTTATTGGTGTCACTTTAAACCAGACTATCCCATGCATTACATAACCACAGTTTAGGGATTACGTGTTAACGTCAACATGTCAGACTAAACGTTGTTACTGAATGTCTGTGATATTTGCGTATTTACGCAGCGTATTTGACTGGAGCATTCATATTGATTATAGCATAGGTTGTAGAAGTGAAGGCTACTGTTTTTATTTATTTATTCTCCCATAACATCCATTGACAGCGTTATAGGGTAGTGTTTGGTAAGGCAACACTTAAAACGCCGTGTCCTAATTCACGTTATTTGCCAATGACCGTAATTCGCATGGGAGAAAGTTTTCGAATACACTCAGGGATACCCGGATTATGCTACAGGCGGAAAAAGGAAAGGTAAAACATTGGATCATTGGACTAGAGAGTATTGAATCAGGCAAACAAATGGTAGGTTTCTTTATTTCCTACATCAAAAACGTGCAGCTTATTTGACTATGAGTGAATTTACGTCTATCCCAAATGGTGGCTGAACTGTAGATAATAGCATTCAGATGAGCTGAGGAGCTGAACTATTCAAATACATAAAACACGATAATTAAATGTTACAACTAACAAGATGAGAGTTAGGGTTTTTTAATTAAATAACCCATTAGGAGATTTTTTTGAAATGTCACCAGTCGTCTGTGATTTTGGAGAAGATTTAACATTATGATCTTGTATAAGTGTAAATTGTAAAGTGAGCACACTTTGTAGGTCAGGTCACTTCCACACTCGTAGAAATCACTTTGCAATAAGGACCTTATCTTATTCCCACTAATCTGTATAACAACATATATTGGTTGAGGTGGTGACCCCCGAGGTCTGCATGCATGTAACTCGTGTTAATGTTGGAGAGCAATATACTGTGCAAAATTATATTAATAATCTAAAATAGGTTTTGTTGTTTACAGCTGTGATTCATTTGAGTCTTTCACGTTACCGGCATCTCTCCAAACGGCAACAATCCGCAGAAGCTGTAAAGAATGAGAACAAGCCACCGAGACAGACAACAGACACTGGCCTCGACTGTCAGGCAGATTCACAAATGATTACATCATGCAAACATCTAACAGTTAGCACACTTTTCAGATTTGCATTAGTTATATTTTGGAAAAATAAAAACAGGGCCAGCAGAAGAACGGTAGAAATGTGAGTCAGTTCGTGCCTTGGGGTTACTTTAAACCCCAGCTTACAATTAATTATATTGCCAAGAACATTAAAAGGTGAAAAATTCCTCCTTGTCACATCGCTGTCTTATAATCAGCTGTTGAAAATATGCTCCATTGTTGTTGAAAATGCACACATTTTCCAAGGTCATATTACTGCAGAGCCCTCTTAAAGGGGATGTTCCAGTTTGCCATCGTTAGCACGAAGAGACAGTCAGTGGCGGGAAATAAAACTTAGACTAAATTGTTTCTTCCTCTGCATGTAAGGATTCACCTGAACACAAAACAGAAAATTGGAATGTAATGTAATGTAATGTGTATTTTTTAATAGGGATGGAGATCAGCGTGCGTTTATATTTGCAATGCAGCAGAGGCTCTCCAACATCACTTCACCTGCAAGAAAAACTTTATAGGATTTACAGCTCAGGTGAAATTAACTTTATTCCCCCATAACGCAAACAATGTAAACCTTTATTCAAATATCCTGCAACTTCTGACTTACACATGACGCTTTTGTTTTGTTTTGAAAGCTTTCATACGTCAAGAGGACACAAGCTGAGAAACTAGAGGGTCGATCGTGCATCTTTGAACCATTCAGGTTTTTTTTTACATTTCCGCAGTAGGCCTATAGGCTACAGGACATGTTAAAGCATAAATGTTAAAAAAGTTAAAATGCAGTGGTAAAGTTAGAAAATGATCCGCATTCTGACATTTATTGTGTAATCTGAATAAAGTGTTTCCTTTCAACTTTAAGAGGGATCATAATAATGAAAAGAAAACAGCCTGTTTTGTTCAATGGATTAGGAGGGGGGTGCATTGAAAAGATACTGCAGAATAGGAGGTTACTGTTTATAGAAAGGGTTCATTTATATCGGCAGTTATTCGATTTTCAAACTGAGACAGACTTTTATTTTGAAAGAATGATTAAAACGCTGCATAATGTAAGGATAATGTGTTACACGGCAGAATATGACTAATCATAATGTTTGGCATTGCGTTCAGTGTGTGTGACTGGGAGACATGTCAAATTTAAATCAGGTTTATGGAGCAGTTTCACTTAGAAAACAAATATTCTGATTATGTAATAACAAGACGTGAGAGGGGACTCAGCAGGGGGGAGCACAGGAGGAGAGGCATGTTTTACAGCATGTCTTACAGCTGGGAGAGAGTGAAGGATAACCTATTTCACAACCGACCTGCAGCCGGGATGGACTTTGGACAAAGCGCGAGTCAGAGGTCAGCGCGAGACTTCAGCGCGTGGCCGGGACAGAGATAGCAGCTCTCTCTTAATGAACGATCTGTCTGAAATTATGGTTTATAAAAGTGGTGCAGATAGCCTACAAAAGGCAACGTTTAAAAACAATATATCGTTTTTCCTGCTTTCCCCCGTTAGTTTCTGCTGGAGGAAACCTGCTCTTACGAAAATAAGTGAAATCATTGCGACCTCTTGACACTGATCGGTCATGGTCGTATCAATGTTTAATTATCGAGCCATGCAGGTGTGTAAACTACATAAAGAGTATATATATAAGTAAATATTAAAAATAATTAAGGTACTATAAAACATTTGCCACAGAGGGGAGAGCTTTTATGAACTGCTTGACAGAATCCGTTTTTGCCATGGAGCATCAATATCCCATGCAACATTTCATATGACATTAGATAAATTATTTGTAGTTTTTCCGAACTTAGTGCACAGTGAAAATCATTGCAGTCAGCAACAAAATAAAACTGAACTCATGCAGTAACCTTCAAGATATGGGTTACAAGTGCACTTTGAATAGAATAAAACATGTTTACAACAGAAGAAAATAACAACAAACACTTAAAGGTAAGCCTAACTTAAAATGCAGTACATGCACTTAGACAACAAATAGGTCTTCAGTTGTGATTTAAAATACCCTAAAGTAAGAGTTTTAGTAGCCTACATCTACAAGCAGCATCATTACAGTACATAAAAACAATAACACAGTTGTATTTTTTATGCAAAAGGGAATTTCCTTTCTTCTTATGGTTTTTTGTCACAAGGTTTTTGTCTAGACTGCAGAACAGACTGATTACATGTTTTCTCCTGACATGATGGAAATGTAAAAGTGACCTCCTCTGCTCACTAACAGGCAGGGAAGTTCCCCTTGTGAAAAACACCAGCATGCAGATGATTAATATGGAGAATCAGGTCAACATGATGACCAAGTGCACAGGCCCTGTGGTGATAAATGCAGCAAAACCACAGAGACAATGAAGTGGAGATTAAAAGGGTGTGAGCTGCCTTCACTCGGCAGAAATGTGCATTGGAAGTAAAAAGTATTTATGAATCCTTTCACACAATCCACATCTCAACAATCCCCATCTGTTTATCCTGATCTTCAACAGGGAAATAGGACACTATGCTCAGTTCTGCTTTGCTTTATGAGAAGAGAAATGACTCACTTAAATAAATAACTACTGAGTTAAACTGTAACATGCTTAATGTGGTAAAGCCATTAGTAAAAGAGAGACAATGCTCTTGAAATTAATCTGTAAAGTGGCAGGTGTTTTCTTCTCTTACACCAGCAGGATGTAGGCTGCAGAGTTTGTACACAACTCTAACTCTCTAATTAATAATCACTTGGTTTCACTTCATCTCCTGCTTCAACAGAAAAACACAGATTTCTGGTTTCATCTCTGCAGTAAAAAGAGTGTCCTCAGTGTTATCTTGGCTTCATGAGTGATATACATCGATAATGCACTATAGAGCTAACTGTACGAATAGATATGTGTATGGGTCAACATACATTTACATTAAACAGATGAAGATTACAGAAGATTTCTATATAACATTTTACCACAGTGTAGACATTGAGCAAAGACCTGGAGATATATTAAGTGGAAGTTGGCTACCAAATTATTAGCATAATGTTTTTTTAAATTCTGCACAATGGCCCAGTTAAGAATAATACAATATTATTTAATTGTAAATAGTAGTGCTTTGATGTGTTCATCCCTTTAATGCTACAGCTGAGCTTCTACTTCTACTAAGTAAAACATATGTGAACCAATATATCCATTTGTATTATATTTTGTATTATTAATCTCTATATAGCCTATAACATAATTCAAGAATTGTAGTGCAGTTAAAGTAGAATAGTTGCCTGTGAAGAGTAAAATAGGGAATAGAAGGAAATGGAAATACCCCAACATTGTAATAAAGTAAGCTTACTTAAGTACATGTAATTACTGTCCACGAAGTCCATTAGATTTTTAGTTTTCAGTGGGATAAGATAAGATCTTTATTTATAGGGAAATTCGGGTGTAGCAGCAGAATGAGACAGAAAAGCCCCCCCATCTGTTTCAGTGTGGTCATTACACATGCAGATGTAACTGCAGAGACATAGCTCTCAGTCTGTGGAGCACTAACAGGAAACATCGCATGGAAACCAACACATAAACTCCCAAAAGACCAATCCCCTCCCCATAAATATCGCTCCCAAACCTTCCTCTGGTCGACCCCCAGGGATTTCGCCGCGTGCTGCTCCACCACACGCTGATCAGCTGATCTGTCACGTGGTGTGGCTCCGCCTTTTGCAAAATGGAGTTGTGTGAGTCTGTGCAGAGAGGGCTGCAGCAGCTCGCGGACCCCTCGGTCTTCATCACGAGCTGCTACCGGGAGCTTCTGGAGGTCTCTTACCGGAGCCTGCTCTCCTCTCAGGCGGACCCCGGAGTCCTCGGTGAGCCGCCGATTCTGGAGCTTCTGTCCCCATCGCAGCTTCCGGTTTCTCCCCGAGTGGAGGAGCTGCCTAGGTGTTTGCGGGTTTCTGCGGCTCCGAGTTGTTTATGTTGTTTATGTTGTCTAAGCTACATGTTATATGTAAGATCTGTGAGGAGAGGAGTGGGTCATTTGCCAGTCTTAAGCTCTTATTAGTCATTTCTGCTGCTGCCTGCTTTATATTCCTCTGGTTCCCTTTGTCATTCAAACGGTTCCACTCAACACATTAGAAACACCATGTTGGACTATTTCAATCAACATTAGTCCAAACTGATGATGGGGACACATCCGATTGTTAACAGCTAGTAGCAGGTCTTTCCGAAATGCATATTGACAGCAGACTTGCATGCAATACAGCTCCTACTTTGTCATGCCTGCTGCTTCGGTTGTTTTCTCCATGTTTTGTCCAACTTCTGCAGCATTCCGACTCTTTATAATGGCAGAATTATATAGAAAGTGCAATGTTCACCATACAAACAAACAAAGGACCCCTGGCTGATGCAGCTGAGGGGCCCATTCACATGCAAATCATGATTGATTTCCATTCTGCACGTCAATCTGGAGAGTATGGATCGCACATCCTTTTATAGGAGTTAAACGCGTCTGTCGTGTCCATGGAGAATATATAAAGTCCTCACAGTGTGTTTGTGTTGCAGATCAGGCCGAGCTGAAGCAGGTGGAGCGGATCGCGCTGAAGCAGAGTCACACTGCAGCCACCACCTTCATCCTGGAGGCGGTCAAACTCAACGCAGACAAGTCAACCATAAGGTGAGAGGTTTCCTGTAAAGCTGCTATAGAACCCTGCACGTGCTAAAAATACACTCATTAGGTGCTGGTTTGTGGCTTTGAAAAGTGCTCATATCACAATGTGACAGAAGAAAGCCTGTTGCTCTATGTTCAGTATTTATAGAGTTAGCAGAGACATCTCCCTCAGATCTTTACAACAAGATAATGAAATATGTAAAATATTCTCTTATTAGGGAAATATAGTATATAAAATAAATGCTGCAAGCAATTTGATTCGGATTAGGTCATAGTGTTATTAAAGTCAATTACTAATGTGTTTTGAATGTTAATACCAAATGTTATGTGTTATGGGATGTCCTTTTAAATAAAAAGTTTAATAAAAGGTTTTCTTGGTAATTGCAAATTTTCTTGAACAGCATATGGATACAAGTCTTAATAAGTAATGTCAGGTTTGACATATTAGTTTAAGTGGTTATTATATCACACCTTCTAGCAATTTTCCAAATGCATTGTCTTAAACGTTAAGCATTTTAGTCATTAAAAACACCCAAAGGGGTAAATAGATTTTAATCAGTAGAAATGAAAGGAGATATTTTGAAGGTGTCCAACAAGCACCATGCAGCTAAAGAATATTTAACACTTCCAGGAATGTATTTTTATTATTTTGTTTTCTTTATTTTACTCCCTTAAAAACCCATCTTTTGAATTTTCTTGTAGTTCCTCATGTTCTAAAACTACATTTGAACTGTGACTAAACCGTTTGGACAATGGAGACTCGAACATGTAACTGAGGGCTGGTGTGTTTGTTCTCCTGCTTCTTTTTTAGGAAGGATAAACATACATGTGGTAAAGTTATATTGCCAGTGTCCAAAAATGTGAAATGTTGCTGTTTTAAAGTTTGCTATTTTTTGGGTGAAATGTAATAACATGTTTTTTGGTTCTTGCAGCTCCTGCCTCGAAGAGCTCACATTCAGTGCAGAGAGAATAGACATTTTCTATGAAGCACATCAGGTGACAGTTCAAACAACATTACATTATGTAGAAATAAATCATTTTGTTGCTGATTTGCTCATTTATACTGGATTTGTTTTACAGAAACATAAAAAAAAACTGGAGCGACTGTTAGCAAGGTGAGTGTCATTTGTGGAGGTTATTTTTAGTTGTGTTATCCAAACTGAATATATCTCCAGGATTGAACTGGGTCATGAGATTTTTTGTAGAGATTAAAATTAAACATTGCATAATTTCTTTTACAATTTAGCTCAGAATGGTTCACTGATCATCAAACTTTCTATTTTTTTGTTATTCAACTCCACTGATGATTAATGACATCAGGAGTGGGGGAAGACGCACGGATCGAAAGCAGAGAATATCTTCAAATAGTTTTGATGCAGTCTCAAATACCTGGCAAAGTTGTAATATTATAAAAGGAAGAGCACGGAAGTTGTTGCTTCAGCCCAGTGAGGAGCAAAGAGGGTCAAAAGGGACATGGAGTGATTAATTGCAATGTAAATGTTTTATGACCCTCTTTAAACAAACGCTCTTTGTGAAAGAGAAGCTTTGTCTGCAAACGGATTTGAAAACAGTTGCAAAGAAATGTTGGATTTATAAAAATAAAGTTTCTGCACCTCACAAAAAGTATGACCAACAAAACTATAAACGGGGTTAAATAACTCCTAATGGATATTTCTAAAATACTAAAAGCGAGATGGATCTGGCTAAAAATGCTCAAATCAGAGGAGGTTAGGTCAGAACAAATTTCAGCTTTTTCTCTTACACATTAAGAAGAAATTATACATTCAATTATGTTTAATCTAAGTATTTTTCTGTCCCCTCCCCCCATAGCATAGGAAGGTGTCCCCCTCATATTAACGATGTGTCGTGGCGTCTTCAATACCACGTGAAGGTAAACACTATTTCGAGCACGTCTTTTTTTTGACGCACAATTTCTTGCTCCAAACTAAAATGTTGTTTCCCCGACAGAACAATCAGGTCGATAAGGTCAACGAGCCTTTCTACTGCATTGCCTTGAACACTGAAGTAAGACTAACACCTTTTTATGCATATCCTACACTTTCCTTGATTTTTATATATGCATATGTTTGGTGCATTTCTGTGCGTAAAACAACGATCTTGTTTGTTTCCTTTTGTCAGAATGAAGGATCCCCGGAAGATATAAACTTCACATGCACAGTGGAGCAGCTGCAGGTATAGAGGAAGGGTTTATTTCCTGTCACTGTTATTCCAGAATTACACCGTGTTGCAGATGCATGAATAGCTTTTACGCACAACATGCAGCATGTCTATGGGAAAGCAGAAGTGAAAGTCGAGTCACGGAGCTTGTTGCAATTTTCCTCTTCAGTCAGGACAACTTCCAAAGAAAATACATGTTATAATTGTTTCATATCTTCGCGATCAAATGCTTGCTGCAGCAGAACATTTCATATGCAACGTAGCCTACTGTCCCCGATATAGTGATGCATCAAGTTGTTAAAAATTGGCATTTTGCATCGTCACTGGATAATTGACAAGATAACCAAGTTCCAGTGTGACTTTGATTGTATGATGCTTTCTGTTTGTGTAAAGTGAGAGCCGACCAGTATTTAAATCACGTGTGCAGCAATCATATTCACGATGCAAAATATTTGGTGAATTAAAATCGACATCGAGTCTAAATAAATCAGGGACAAGTCGGAAGGAATCAAACAATCTGCACGCATGTTTACTTCTTATTTGTCATAATTCGTAAATGTTAGTCTACTTTTTAAATCGTTTATTTTTGGCGGACCTGTTCTTGTTGAAAACGATTGTCTGTTTGCAGGATTTGGTGGGGAAGCTGAAGGACGCGGCTAAGTGTGTGGAGAAAGCCAGTCAGATGTGATGCCGGTGTCCAGTTTCCTCGCATGTTTCTGCTCCACAAAGCACTGAACCTCAGCAGCTCCAGCGCACTGCTTTCCTCTTTGTAGCTTCTTTTGTACCTGAGATTGACAAGACGTGTATGCATGCGAGACAATTATCATTACAGCTTTTGTGTTTCAAATAAAACTGAAAAAAAATACATTAAAAAATCCACTTTCTGCTTTGAATAATTCCACGGGTTGATGTGCGCACACTGTCTAAAAAACGCTACATTTAGTGGGGATTTGTTTTACTTTATTATTCAATTGAGGCCAACGTTGTAGGTTTTATGTCAGAGATTAAGATTGAATATGGAGCAAAGTAACTGCAGGCTTGTGTTTTTACTAGGATTTTTGCCCTATTTTCATTTCTTCCTGCTCTGTTGCGCTTTTTCCTGGATGACTGGTGACAGGGAGTTATTTTTAAAATCTTTGACTTTATTTTCTTTTTCCTGCACTGCCCTGTAAGAATGTCGCTCCCCTTTTAGACTTTCTTAATCTTCTACATCCACCTCACAGCTGACAGTTCAAAGCCCCTCAGCTGAAGCTCCACAACGGCTCATGTTCCATAAACATCCGAGATGCCTTCATTTTCTCCGGCGCTGGCTGCGGGATAAAGCCTCCAATTCATCACGTGGAAGTTGCGGCGCATTTTTTCGCAGATGTCAGGACAGCCTGTGACAAAGGTTTGACACCAGAGCCATTAGTCACATGGACGTGTTTTAACCAAGTGCGTGGGTCTTTTAAAGGCACGATGAAAAGAGATTAATAAAGTGACTGCCTGCTGCTCGGGTGAGCGGATTGAGGCATTTTGAAGTCGACATGAACGTAATGCGTGTGGTTATTTTTAACACCAAGGCACAGCATAGCCTACTTATAGACGCCTCTAATCTTAGTGCCATTTAAAAGAAGGAGAGCCTATTGGGAGTGTGCCCTTTTGAGGTCAAAAGTACACGATGTGATTCATGTTTATTAGGCCTATGTGTTATTTTAAATCATGCGTAATAGAAACACCAAAATAGTTAAAACTGTTTTTTCGCACTGTTGTGTTTTTTAGCTAAAGTTACGCACATACAGCTTCTCACTTAATTGGATTGGATGGATAAAAGACTATTTATATGTAGGCTACATGCGTGTGTTTTAATATTATGTGTATGTAGGCTGGGAGACGTACACCGACAGTAATTCCTAGGCACCCTTAAGCAACGAGACCACGTGACCAAAGCGGGGCGGTCGAACTACAAGCCATTTTGGGGACGGTGTCAGTTTGCACGGAGCACACACACACACACTGCTGCTGCATTTTACTAGGGGGTGAAGCGGATATTTTGGAGGCAAAGTTATCAGTGCCAGAGTGGAAACCTTCCCGAGCCGGAGCCGCAGGACTGGGTTGTTTTGGAGCCTCGGATCGGATACGCTCTCAGCGCACAGGCGGCGAGGAAAGGTTTTATTCGCACATCTGAAATGCGCTCCGGTCCGCCGTGCGCTCTCCGCCACTGACAGCGTCTGCAGCTTCAAGATGGCGGCTCGGCTCCTATTCATTTTGTGCTGATCTGCCTCCCAACTTTCATTGTCTATTCGCCCGAAGACCCACCGATCCCCAGCCAAGCATCCAGGTACGTCTTCTTCGATATCGTGTCTAACTAACGGGGGCAGCAGGAGAGGTTTGGCTCGGTGCTTTTGTGTTTTTTCTACGTACCGATCCAGCGGTGGATGTGGAGCTTTCAGCTGCAGCGATCACCGACGTGGAGCTCGGCGTGTCTGCGCAACACTTTTCTGCAAAACATGTTCCCCGTTTGGACAAAAAAGCGATTTCTGATCCACGGAGACTCAGTGTAGCTGTACCTTCTTATCAGTCATGTGTCTGTATGAGCTGATCTCGGCTGGGGTTTGCTTTGCTTCGTTTGGATTTATGTAAAGTGGAAGATCTCCGGCGATCCAGCCTGTGTTGGCTGAGATGTTAACAACAGCAAGTGCTCCAAACGCTCCTTCTGCGCTATATTTCCATACAGCTGCTTTATTTTATAGAGTTGGGTTGTTTGTGTGGTTGGGAACCCGATGCTATGTTGCTTTTGGCTTTGTTTGACTAAATGTTGGATTTATTAACTTAACTTGGATTGCTCCCATACTTGACATGGAGGCTCACAATTTCCACTGTGCATAAATGTTTCATAACGGCTGCTTGGTAAACACTGGATCCTCGTTAAACACGCACCGTGGATGTTTGTGTTTGGATGTATGGTTTCCATAATTTAGAAGGATGGTTGGTTTTTGAGGTAAATTAAAAAGAAAAGTGGCGACACCTCGGCCAGGATACAAAGGCTGGCTGTGTCTCGCGAGCTGCCACAGCTTTGGTTGTTTCTGATTTAAAACATGCTATGGTGAGCATTGAATATTTGTTTGTTGACATGTAAGATTATCATGGATTTCCATATAGTTCACCCTCATACGGCTAAATATGTTGGTGCTGTGTCTGAATCTGGAGCCACAGGACTGGAGCTTCTGCCTCTTGGGTGATACAAAATTATTATTTTACTCATGAATGCTGTTGGGCACTCTCTGTGTGCTTAATGGGTTCAAATTAATGTATTTCCCCCCACTTGGGTTGAACATCTCACGGGTCTGGTGATATGTTGTTATAGCCTCTCAGACTGGATGGTTTCCAGTGTGTGTTGAGAATCATTTAACACGCCAAACTCAGAATTATTCAAAAAGTTTCATGTGGTCATTTAGGAATCCCCTAATATTTATTTCTAGATTTTCTGTATTGACTGAACGTGGTGAATATGGGTTCTTGGTTTTTCCCATTGCTGATTTTAATTGGGTTATTTCCAGCTGCTGTTGATTTACGTGGTATGGGGAACCTTTACAAGAGGAGCTGCTCTCGTTTTTTGGATAAATGAGGCTTTGGGTCATTGCAAGAAGCGAGGGGAAATCTGCTCATTTGTTGATACTTGACTGACATAATTAAAGATTTAGGGGCGATTCTGAATTTCTGATGATGTGTTATCAAAACAGGCTCAATAATTAAACCTATCCATCATAAGTACAAAGCCTATGTGATTCATATTCATGCACAGTCAGTGTTTTTGGACTTGTTTTGCTGTTGGTTCTGCAGCCCCATGAATTCACTCTGGATGTGAGGGATGATTGACTCAGAGTTTTATAAAGTGCAGCTCCCTCAGGACAAGGAGAGCAGTTGTCCAAACACACGTCAATCGATTAATGGCGCAACAGGCTCCCTGCATGTATGTAGACATTATCCATCATGATCCATGTGTGGAGTCCGAGACGCTGTCCAAACTGCGTTCCTGCCCCGGGTGAGGTCGGGTGGAGCATTGAAAGCGGCCGAGGCTCGGGCACGGTGCCGGCTGTGTCTCCATAAAGTAACAGTGTGGGACAGGCTGGCTATCATCCAAGCACAGCCCCCTCTTGGTGTAGCTTATAGACTTTTAACGACTTTAAATGACAGCTCGTATAATTATGGCTCAGTTTTATTAATGCGCATCGATTTGGATCATTGTTTGCCAACCTTACAAGATACATTTACCACATGGCTTTGGCTAATTACTGGGTAAAATGCACAAACGACAATACTCTGGCACTAGACTTAATTCACGGTTTGAGTTTAAGCTGTTTGTTCTAACCGGGTTTGTAAAGTCCAATGCTAATATGCGAAAAGTGTAAGCACAAGCATTGTTGATGTTAAATAAAGGGTTTATGTGTTGATAATGGCGCATAATAAATAAGTATGATCCAGTGTGTGCAGTAACTTCAGTGTCTGCTGCCTGCTGCTTATCGCGCACACAACAAGAGAAACGGCGCAAAGCGAACCACAATAACCCGAGATTATTCCCTATTGGACCCAAACTGCTCCATATGGTGCATAAAGATTTGCGGATCTAATGCTCTCGCGGTTCTATTTATCCCCTTTTGCAAGGAAAACCCGCAGCCCGTTGAACCGACTCGGGTTTTTTTTCCTCCACAAAATGGCAGCCGTGCAGTCGGCAGCCTGGCAGTCCAGTGTGTTTGTGTGTGTGTGCGGGGGACGGGGGACGGGGAGCTCCGGTCCCGCTCACCCCCCGGCTGCACACCGGCAGGCAGCTCTCCGTTGTTTTGGTTGCACATCCTGTCTGGTTCTGGTCACTGGTGAGCACACATGTGGGCTTGAAAAAGCAAAAGGAGTTGCCATAGAAACGCTCAGGTTTCCCCATATAGCCCGAGTGGCACACCTGACGCAGTGAATGGCTGTCTCCCACCACCCCGCCACCCTCACCCATTCTCACCCCGGGGCGCCACTGGACCATTATTTTCCAACATATTTTTATCGGATAAACATCCATCTCAGTGGGAGACGCACCAACCCGATTTATTTTGAAAGGTAGCCAACATTTGCATTTGATCCCTCATACATTTACATTTAAAATTATAATTCTGTTTTAGTCTTAATTTAGTCCCGTATTTAACATAAGCATATCCAACGTATCGATTTTAGCAGAATGCGTCCAAATTAAGATGTTTTCTTATCATGGCTCTCTCCCTTTCGCTTGGAAACATTTGATCAAAGCTAGTGCACATGTTCCTCTGATGTCGCCATGTTGATTTAAGATGAAGCGCAGGAGAGGATGGAGGCTCCATCGATCTCTCCTCGGAGGAGATTGATTTATGATTATTCCCTGCGCCTCGGTCAGGTGACTGTGCTGCTGCTGCCTATCAATCTGCCACCGAGCTCCTTCCCCTTTGCTTATTATGGGATTAGCATAAAAGATGATGTTGCTTTAACGCAGTCAAACAAACAGCAGCCCTTCTTCCAAATGGCACAGACCTGCAGCCCTCTGAAGTCTCTCTGCCATGCATGCTCTGTTTTGACTTGTTTCTCTTTCCTCTTGCAGGATTGTTGTTGCCTTCCCTCATCATGCATCGAACCACCAGGATAAAGATTACTGAGCTCAACCCTCACCTCATGTGCGTGCTGTGTGGAGGATACTTCATAGACGCCACCACCATAATTGAATGTCTCCACTCATGTGAGCAAACTGAACCAAAATAATGTTGCTGCTTTTTTGTTTTCTAATGTTTTGCAAGCTGATGATTGTTGGAATCTTTTTGTAGCAATATACAAGAGTCTTTCTTGCATGTTTCCCTTCACAAACACTGGATTTAAAACATTGCTTTAAAGTATATGCCTCCCTCAGGATATCATTTCAGATGATATCTGATCTTGACAGTTTCTGTTCCCTTTTTCATGGTTTGCAGTTTGCAAGATGTGCATTGTACGCTACCTGGAAGCCAGCAAATACTGTCCCATCTGTGATGTACAAGTGCATAAAACCAAGCCTCTGCTCAACATAAGGTGAGCATTTCCTGTTCCCTTTTTCATGTCCGTTTTTGATATACATTTTTAGAATCTTTGTGTAATTGTGGCCAATCATGGGTTGCATTTTATCACAATTTAAAACATATATTTCTTCTTATATAAAAACGTTTTCCCTGTATAGTAAATGTTAGGCAGCTTTGATATTGAGAACAGTCTTTGCCTCCTCTCTGGTTTTCCCCTTTGTTTCCTGAATGAACAGCTGAGTCAGTGATTGGTTAAAAATGAAAGTCTGTTGTACATCTCTGGTTGCAGTCTGTCAAGAAACAAGTTTCTATGAATGTAAAGCATTTGCAAACAAGAGAAAACACTTTGCAGTGATCTGTCTTTTTCTACAGACGCTTAATCAAATTGAAAGAATGTAACTATCGGTATATTTTTGGTTTCTAGTTTGAAATACACATATTGAGTATTGTAGAATCTGATGGTTTTTCTTTACTCTCTTCAGGTCTGACAAAACTCTACAGGACATTGTTTACAAGCTGGTGCCCGGCCTTTTCAAAAGTAAGAGAATAAAGTCTGTTTCTAACATCTGTTCACTTTCCTTCTGACTCACATCGTCCAGCTCTCTTCTGATGAACTGTTTCATTCTCAGTCAGCACACAGTGTTTAAGTTATCACCACTTCTGCAAGATAAAAAGGGAAAGAATATTACATTCTAATCAATTAACCCCCCAAAAAGCTACACATATTTATACTGAAATACAATGTTCAATGTTTTTCTGTTTATAATCTGAAATGAATTGCTTGCCATGAGATCAGATCTTGTTGGCTGCTTTGTTTCATGCTATTCTGTAGGAGCTGTTTGATCAAACATTAAAATAGGTCAGACAAAACTCAAGTTGGTTTTCTTTCATATCTTTCACTCATTTAAGGACAAATATCATGATATAAGGGGAATGTATGGCGGGTTTTCGCTGCATTGATCCAACCCATAAAATATGGTTACCAAACATTGGAAATTGTTCGTATTATATTTAGATTGAATTTATCCCGTTGTGTATTAAGGACAATATTCATATTTGTGTAGTATTTGCTCAGACTGCTAATTGCTTGTCTTTTTGAATGTCCTCAGATGAAATGAAGAGGAGAAGAGACTTTTACTCGGAGCATCCCGTAGACGGTGAGTTAGAAAACATGCTATTACATTTATTTAGTGTCCATGTAGTCACCGCAGGGAAGAGAGAAGAAACACATTTCTTAAAGCATGGTTTCACCTGGTTTCGGAAATCCACAAAATATCTTCAATTTGAGGGGAAAATTCAATCCTTGGAGTTTTTGAATATAGAAAAAAGTGGACACGGCTCATTAAAAGTTCTTGGATTTTTATTTTTGGGGCAAAAATACAACTCAAAGTTCTTTTGATTTATTTTCTGTGAAGCCTGCTTGTTCTTATTTTAAAACTCTCAGTGTTTAACTTTAATTAACCCGCATCTATTTCTCAAAATGTGCCATGTTGGTCCTTGAATATGAGTAAAAGTCTTATCATTTGATGTTTAAAAAGGTGGGAAAACCCTGAAGTTTTGTATTTAATAAAAGTCTCTGTTTAGGTTTTTCTTCGGTCTTAGTGTTATTTGTGATTTATCTTTGTGTATTTCTGTGTGTGTTGATCTGCAGTGTCGAATGGATCTAATGAGGATCGCGGGGAGGTGGCAGACGACGATAAGAGAATAATCACAGATGATGAGATCATCAGCCTCTCCATTGAGTTCTTCAATCAAAGCAGGTTTGTCTTTTCTTCCAATAATGATTAAGGCTACACTTTTATTTAGCTGTTCTTGACAAAGGAACAAACTTAAATATTTAATTCAGTGGCAGGCAATGTTGTGACGATATGTATGTGCTTCATTTACATGTGTTCCATCTTGTTTAGATTCGAAAGGGGTTTTGTCTCAGATAATATATTTCATTTACAGAATAGATCTAACCCGAGTGTTTCGGCACCATCGATTACCGTACTTCATCAGAAATATTAAGATCTTCTTTTTTTTATCCTCCAAACTTATTTTTCTTTCTTACTATTATCCAACTCCAATCTCCAGGGCAGAAACCAAACCAAATAGAGCTGCAATGATCAGCCAGCTAATGAGAAAGTAGATCAACAGAAAAATAATCTGAACTATTTTGATAATTGATTAATCACTCAAGCATTTTCTTCATGCTAGAAAGGAGGATATTTTTTCCTGAGTTTCTTTGTTTTATTTCATATTTAACTGAATATCTTTGAGATCATCTTGGACTCTAAGAAAGTTTGAGTGAAATATGTGTTTATTTTCGGACTAGTTGATTAATGGATAACTATACTAGTTGCAGTTGCATCCCTGTGAGTCAAACGAGTCGCATCCGGATAAGTTTGGTCACACATTTTCTGCAGGATAAGAAATTGGCTTTTTCTAATAATTATCTTTGGATGTCACTTACAAAGGCTCTTTTCTGGAAAAAGCAACTGATACAAGTTAAATGGGTTTTATTGAATTATTCTTTTTTTTATTATTATTTCCTTTAATTTTATGTTTTTTTTTAACATTATTTAAGGATTGCTGTCATAAGAAAAATACAACAATTACTATGTATGTCAAATATAGTTTTAAGGAAATAAATCTATAAAGTGCACTTTTTATCCAACTGTAGATCTTTTTTTGTTTTACATTTTAATATGTGTTGTTAATTATTGCTTACAATCAATTTGTTTTATTGCATGCAGGCCTTGATGTTGGCACATGAATAACATAACATCACAGACCTTTAAAGTCCTAATATTCTCTCTTTTGTATTCCTTGCAGACTGGGAGGAACAGTGGAGGACAAACCGAGTAAAGATCAGAATGTGGTAAGTTACTTCTCTTCTCCGCCAGCATTATTTCTTGTGAGCAAAATAAAAATCTAACACCTCAGACTCCTTTTTAAGAAAGCAACTCATGAGTAACAATGCCTCCCCTCTGTTGTGAACTCTGACACATTACACACATTGTTTCCTCTTGAGAAAGGGCTTCAATGTTTCTGCTGTTAAGGTGGACCAGGCTCATTACACTTGTGTACAGATATTTATTCCTTTTGTGTCTAACATTGTTCTGCAGATTGCTAACAAGAGGTACCTGCAGTGTCCGGCAGCCATGACAGTGATGCACCTGAGGAAGTTCCTGCGCAGCAAGATGGACATCCCGAACGCCTACCAGGTCACCATTTAAACACTTTTATTTATTATGAACAATGCACTGCTATAATTCAAACTTTAATTTAAATCTGTCGATCCGAGGGGTTTGCAATATTATAATTCCTATTTAAAAAATGTTACCTATATGCACTGTTTTTTAATTTTTTAATGTTTTCTCTAGGTTGAAGTCATGTATGAAGACGAGCCTCTGAAAGATTACTACACATTAATGGATATAGCATATATCTACACTTGGAGACGGGTAAGAGATCTTTTGGGGATGAAAAATACTTGATTTTGGTTGGTTTATTTACATTTATGTTGTCTAACTAACAGCAAATAAATCCTGTTATGTGTGATATGTTAATTAGTCATTTTAAGTGATCCACGTTGTCAAATAAATATTAAATATGATCATGTTTTATCAGCTGGAGCATGCATTTAAACACCTTGTTATTTGTTGTTAAAACAATTATGTACATTGTTGATCTTAAAAATAGTCTATATAAATTATATTTTGAGTAATAAATACATTTAAGATCAGACCTTTAGATTGTTTGTATAGTAAAAGACTGCACAGAGGTCAAACTGGTCTGTTTGTAAAGGGTTTCCACCCTTTTGTTTTACCATGGGCAAGACACTATGTGGTCAATTTAAAACATATTTTCAATTGTCTTTAAATCTAAAAATATAGACTGTATGATTGCTGATTGATGAGGGAGGGTAAACCATTATATATATATCCCAACATTTTTATTTGGGTTGTAGGCCTAGATGTAGGTTATTCTCCAACATTTGGAACAAAACAAATGACCTGAAATTGCATTTCAAAAAGTGTTACTAAGACAAGAGAAAGGTGCTTCATCTGTCTTTGAGAATATATTTGTGGACGTTTTTATTTAGTTTGGTTGATTATTATTTTTTTGGAATAAGGCCTAGAGTGTTTGACTTGGTCATGGATGTTTTGGGACACCGAAATGAACACATCTACATCATTGGAATACACTTTGAATTAGGTTGTTTGGAAGATGCACATTCGGAGTTCATTTGTTTTATCACGGTGAGGCACTCCATCGCATGTTTTTGCACTGGTCAATCCAGCGATGTTTGGCTATTTTGCTGCAACAAAAAGTATTCTTTCAGACTTGTGAAAGGACAACATCCAAAATAAACATTTAGTATTTTATATTTCGTTATCTTTTAACGGGTGTGGATTTATCCTTAAATGCATGTAAAGTTAGCATTCGATAATGTTTTGCATTTGCATGAATTTGGAAACGTAAAAGAAATGACCTAGTTAGAGTTATCAACTGAGGAAGTTTCATGGTAATATCTATTAACCCAGTTCACTTTTGTTCACACTAATACAGACTTGTAAGGCTCAATAAAAAGGGCTATTTATATCATGCATTTGGTTTTAATTAAAACATATATTTGTCTTAAAGTAAGTTATCAACAGGGGAGGTTTTTTACGTATTTATCTAAATCTCTCTTAAGGCTGTTTCAAAAACAAAACATTTGTTTAGGTCATTGCTTTTATGCGTTTACATATTGAATTACCTCCTTCCTTCCCCACAGAATGGCCCCTTGCCGCTGAAGTACAGAGTCCGACCCAGCTGCAAAAAGATGAAGGTGAGCCACGCGCAGCAGGAGGGCCAGCACAGCGCGAGCAGATCCGGTCCAGAGAGCGACTCTGCCAGCGACAAGGCCGGGAGTCCCTCCGGAGCTCCGTCCACCTCCTCCTCGCTGCCGAGCCCCGGAACACCGGCGCAGTCCCCGCTCCCGCAGCTCCCACAGCTCCCGCAGCTCCCGGTTAACGGGACCCCGGCGGCCCCTCCTCCCACCCCCAGCCGGTCCTTCACGCAGTTCGGCGGAGGCGGCAGCAACAAGCCCCGGAACGTGACCCTGAACGGATCCGCCACCTCCTCCGGGTGACGCGCGTTGTGAAGACCTTTCCCTCTCCATTTGTTGTTCTAAATATTATGGCATCATGTAAACGTAGTGGAATCAGAGACATTTCAGAATAAAAGGAAAGAGGAAGACGGTGGGAATGTTTTTAAAAAGCAGGTTTTGATGTTGGAAAAAAAGGAGGTTGGAGAGAAGCATTTATCCCATTTTAAAGCTACATCTTTATTTTACAGAATCGACTGAAGATGGACTTTTATATTTTCTTTTACGTTGTTTTCAGTGTCAATCATGATTATGTCATGTGTGTCGGGATATTTTGAAGCTGTCAGTTTGAACATGCATGATAACATTTCCTTTCTCGTATGAAGGGGAATCTGCGTGTTTGCCCCTCAAAGGTTTTTTGGAAGTATGGCGTCGATATTGGAGTTTGTTCGGGCTGTTGGAGGAAACACAACTTTAAATTGCCTTTTAATAAAAAACAGTTTCTTGTAGCTGCAGTGGATCGGATTGCTTTATCGTGTTATTAGCAATTTTAGAGAATCCACATGTAAATAGAAACAAAATGCATATTTAATCAGCGATAATGTTATTCTCTTATTCCCCCTTTGTTCTGCGAATGACTTGGGCTCAGTTCCATTACATTCATCGACAGATGTTTTGATGTCCCCTGTGTTTTCCGTATTTGTATCGCTCGATTGTATGGACAACTTATTGTATTGTTACTGTTGCACAGTATAAAACATCTAAATAAAACATTTTACACTTAAGAGGTTAGTGGTATCTTCTTTTTATTTTGGTGCAGGATCATCTGTGTGGTGTTTAGCATTAACAAATAAAGGCGTGATTGGAGTGTGCAGGCTGCAGAGCGCCAGATGTCTATGTGAATGAGATAACTCGGTTAAAGAGGCTGACCTGGGATACAATCTGAATACATTTAATGAAGACTGAAGCCTTTTTGATTTTTGTTTTGTTTGGATGATTTATCACATGAGTAATTGCCTTTACTGCACTGAAATACAGGTTCAATAGAAGATAACCAACTGTTTTATTTTAAAAGGCTACCATTTATTTTTTTAATTCCGAAATGAAACCTCAGCGATTTTTTTATTGTGAAATAACGCTGCTATCCCTTTTCTTTTCTTTTTTATACATTTCAAGCAATATTAGCTTGTACGCTAAAAGTATGATAAGTACTTTTTTACATTCATTAATTGATATGACATTTTCAAAATTAAAAACGAGTAAACACAGTTGCATTTTTTTTAACCGAAGAAGACTTAGCTTTCCAATAAAACCAAAATAATAAAGTATATTAAATATTAAAGTAGAACAAGCCGTGCCGCAGAGCTTCAAAAATACTTATGCACACATAATAATTCAGATAGGCCCTACGTGTTAAATGTCTGCAATGTTTTGAAAAACGAAAAAATATATATCCCGTTTGCGCACCAACGGAGTGATATTTTATGTTTAAGTCATAATTTATCCTTGGTTAAAAAACACAATGACCTCAAACGGAATCTTCGCATTTCATCTAATGCAAAAATAATAATACAGCCTATAAATAAAAACTAAACCTGTATAGGTCATGAGCATACAATGTTAATCCTATTACAATTAAATAATTGTCATGCTTTCAGTCAGCCATTCAGTGGTTTCTTCTGCTTTGTTTGCTGTGACAATGTAAAAAAAAGCTTACCAAATAATATGTAGGCTACTCCGATATCAAAACGAATCACATATTGTCATAGCCTATAAAATTGATAAGGTTTATTTTTGCAGACCGAGGTGTAAACATATTGACATAACGTAGTATGTCTTTGAAGTAGACTGTGAATAACAATAAAATAAATGTGGACGATGGCCAACAGACCAATGGATGCGATAACGAAACCAGCAAAAAGATTTAACTTAAAGTTTACGTTTGGAGATTAACCATATTTAAAAAAGCCTTCATGCAAAATCGATGGCAAACGTTATAGGTTGACGGAGTTACCGTATGGTATGAGAGACAGTGATAACAGCCAATGAGAATCGTGCAGGCTATGCATCCACGTTCACGTGTCAACAAAAATGTTGTACTTTTTGAGTGAGTTCAAGTCAGAGAAAAATCCCTTCTTTGTGCTTATTTCTCCCATATTTGTAGGTCTAAGGCTACTTCTGAATCGCTTGACAATTACATTCTGCTAAAATCTAAAATGAGCTAACACGTTTCACTGTAGGAAACCAGAAGCTCGTGTTTTCCCTTTGTAAAAGTGGTGAAAGTAATGTTGTAGTCAGCGGTAACAACAGAAACACACTGAACGTTTTTCAGAGGGTGAGTCATCTTGTCAATAGACGATCTTTGGCACGGAACATTCTACTTCCTGTCTGTTGTCACGGTAACACCTAACAACACTACCTAAACCAAACCTGGAGACCATCAGGAGAAACGCTGCGTTGATCACTGTGTTCATTAAATCCGTTTTCTGTGTAAATAACCTGCATTTTCTTACTAAAATACACATTTTCCATCAGGGTAACAATGAGTCAACGACAGATAATTCAAGGTAAGATGCACGAGCAGTTTTTTTAATAAGAAAAAAGAAGGAAAATGCAGCTTCAAGTCAAACTGTTTGCTTGTGTATGTTTGCAGTTTTTGAGCAGTATCAGAAGTCAAGGATGCAGTTTGTGCAAACGGTCGCTGATCTGGCAGCCAGACCACAGAACATAGAAATGCTTCAAAATGCTGGTAAGAGAAACACGATAATAACCACTAAGACATGTCAGATGTGGCTGCTGTTCCCAGGGTGTAATCCTCTCCTCTCCGGCAGGGGTGATGACCCTGCTGCGGCCCTTGATGCTGGATAGTGTGCCCGGGATCCAGCAGACCGCCGCGCTGGCTCTGGGCCGGCTGGCCGACCACAGCGACTCGCTGGCTGAGGCCGTGGTCCGGGAGGACATCCTGCCGCAGCTGGTCCTCTCTCTGGCCTCGCAAAACGTAAGTCTCTCATCTTTAAGGCTCACGTGAGGGACACTTCAATGCCGACAGTTCAACCATTTCTTTCGACATCCGATATTATGCTTTCCCCCCACTTTCTTCGACATACGATATCATGTTTTATTTTGACATACTATACTTTGCCTTATTTCGACATTATATCTCGTTTTTTTTTTAACCTTTTTCAACATAGTATACTATTACTTTTTTTCAATATGCTATATTTATATAGTGGCCGTTATCTAAAAAGTAAGTTCCTGTCATAGGGGGGGGACCCTTAACACAAATAAAAAATAGTGATATAAGGGGTAACTAAAAAATAATAATAGTTATATAAGGGAGGACCCTTATCTAAAAAATACCATGTATTTTTTCATAAACTATGACTTTTTCTAACGACAAAAATATACTACACCTGGTTTCTACACACTATAACGTGCCTTATTTCGACACAAAATACGATGTTTTTTTATCATTTTAAAGTTTTCACGACTGACTTTTTTGTCATTTTTTTCGACATAGCATATCATGTCCTATTTTGACACAATATGCTATGTCGTGTCTTCACTTTTTTTCAACATAGTGTAACGTTCACAGAGGGAGTCGGAAACAGGCTTCTAGTTATTAGGCTTTAATAACTCTTATTTCTTAGGATCATAGATTCAGGAACAGGTACAGCTTGGGGTTTACACCTTACACACTCCCTCTCTCCACACACACACCTATATATACCAGTGTCTACGTCACAACCTCCCCGCCCTCCCCCGTCCGCTCAACCACAGGCCCGCACCTAGACCAGCATCCTGTGCAGCTCTGTGATTGGCCAAGAGACGGGGGATGCCTGATTGACACCCTCAGCCTCCTATCAGGGTCGCTACAGTACCCCCCCACTATCAATCAATCAATCAATCAATGTTTATTTATATAGCCCAATATCACAAATGTTACATTTGTCTCAGTGGACTTCACATTTTGTACAGAATATCAGTATGACAATACGACACCCTTTGTCCTTAGACCCTCACATCGTACAAGGAAAAACTTCCAGAGAAAACCCACAGTTTAAAAGGGAAAAATGGGAGAAACCTCA
>NW_011342715.1:5462-7220 GCF_000735185.1 Notothenia coriiceps | reverse complement strand
TGTGTGTGTGTGTGTCTGTGTCTCTGTGTGTGTCTCTTGTGTGTGTGTGTGTGTGTGTCTGTGTGTGTGTGTCTGTGTGTGTGTCTCTGTGTGTGTGTGTGTGTGTGTGTGTGTGTGTGTGTGTGTGTGTGTGTGTGTGTGTGTGTGTGTGTGTGTGTGTGTGTGTGTGTGTGTGTGTGTGTGTGTGTGTGTCTGTCTCTCTATCTCTGTGTGTGTCTTTGTGTGTGTGTCTGTGTGTGTGTGTGTGTGTGTGTGTGTGTGTGTGTGTGTGTGTGTGTGTGTGTGTGTGTGTGTGTGTGTGTGTGTGTGTGTGTGTCTGTGTGTGTGTGTCTGTGTGTGTGTTGTGTGTGTCTGTGTGTGTGTGTCTGTGTGTGTGTCTCTGTGTGTGTCTGTGTGTGTGTGTGTGTGTGTGTGTGTGTGTGTGTGTGTGTGTGTGTGTGTGTGTGTCTGTCTCTCTCTCTGTGTGTGTAATGTAATTGCAGCGTAGAGTTCACAGATCACTGAACTAAGAAGATGGGAACCATGAGAACGGTGTAGTAAACTCAAGATAAAGAAACAAATGAATGTTGTATATCTACTAAACAATATTCCTAATTCAATTAAACCAAGATCTAGAAAACGGTTCCTCACAAAGAAACCCTACGAGTCCAGAGTTGTTGTTGTTTTGGGCAATGTGTCATTGTATTTAGCTAATTATTATAAAAATGTATTACACTGTTATGCACAGACTACTGACGTTAGCAAGCCTCCCACTAGAAAGGATAACTTCGTTTTAAAGGTGTTTCCTGTGAATATATGACCAATTGTTGTGGACAAAACGGCTTCTGAGGAATTAGAATTTATAGCTTCTGGTGGAATTTAGAATACAATGGCTTTGTTTCATGGTGTTACATTATTAAACACAATTATTTGGAGGAATAAAAGACATTGATAGGCTGGCCAGATCAGTAGTAACGTCCCAGAAAAAGCCTGGAGACCTTCAGCGTGTTAGTCATTCAACAAGATTTAATTTAAAGTGGACCTATCATGCTATATTTGAATAATATAGTGTAGGACCATACCTATATAAGGCATATTTATACTTTTTATTTTTCAAAATACCAAACAGATCATGCATTTTAGCCATTCCTCATTTCTCTCAATTTAACACTGTCTTTGCATCATGGGCTGATTCTGTGAGAACAGCACCATCTACAGGCCTGGTATATGTACTACAGCGTCTCCAGCGCTTTCCAACGGCAATGTCCGTCGCTGTCTCCTCCTGATTGGTGGAGTTGGCTCAATAGCCGTAGCGCCACTTCTGTGACGTCATAGAAGTGTTCAAATCTGGATCAGTCTGTATCAGATCCGTTGCAGCCCCTTTTTAAGAGATTTGGGTATGGAGGAAAATAGAGAGGGTTGTGTTTTCTGACACTTGGTGAGTTCCCTGGAACACCGGGGACACATATTCATGTAGAGAAGACGTACAAAAGTGCATTTTGCATGATAGGTCCCCTTTAAATAAGTCCGTCCATAGGAAATGTGTTATATCAGTGTGTGTGTGTGAGTGTGTGTGTGTGGGCCCTCAGGACTTGTTTAAACTGGCAGCCTGTTTGTATTGTGGTTGTCATTGATTATATAGACAATGATGTTGCTTTAATTGCATCTATGAAAATGTATCCTGACAGCATGACTATGCTAGTATGTGTGTATGTGTGTGTGTGTGTGCGTGCGTGCGTGCGTGCGTGCGTGCGTGCGTGCGTGCGTGCGTGCGTGTGT
>NW_011342715.1:2600-5428 GCF_000735185.1 Notothenia coriiceps | reverse complement strand
TGTGTGGTTGTGTGTGTGTGTGTGTGTGTGTGTGTGTGTGTGTGTGTGTGTGTGTGTGTGTGTGTGTTCCCAGGTTTGACGCTGACAGTGGGTGTGTGTAAGAAGATCACCTCCCAGCTGATCGGAGCGATGGGGAAACAGGAAGACGTCTCCGTTCAGTTAGAGGCTCTGGACATCCTGTCAGACATGTTGGGAAGGTAACAACACAACTTCATTAAACTTTATCAAACTATTCAAGCAGCTTTGGTTAAGGTTCAAGGTTAGTTTATTTGTATAGCACATTTTAAGACACAGAGGCAATTCAAAGTGCTTCACATAGGCATTCAACACATGATAGTTAAAAACAAAACAAACACACAAGATAGAAAACAGCTAAAATAGAAATATCTCTGCTGTTTGTTTCTTATCATTTGCAGGTTTAAATGCTCAATTGCTTAAAGTGGACCTATCATGCTATATTTGAATAATATAATGTAGGACCATACCTATATAAGGCATATTTATACTTTCTATTTTTCTAAATACCAAACAGATCATGCATTTTAGCCATTCCTCATTTCGCTCAATTTAACACTGTCTTTGCATCATGGGCTGATTCTGTGAGAACAGCACCATCTACAGGCCTGGCATATGTACTACGGCGTCTCTAGCGCTTTCCAACGGCTGTCTCCTCCTGATTGGTGGAGTTGGCCCAATAGCCGTAGCGCCACTTCTGTGACATCATAGAAGTGTTCAAATCTGGATCAGTCTGTATCAGATCCGTTGCAGCCCCTTTTTAAGAGATTTGGGTATGGAGGAAAAGAGAGAGGGTTGTGTTTTCTGACACTTGGTGAGTTCCCTGGAACACCGGGGACACATATTCATGTATACAAGACGTACAAAAGTGCATTTTGCATGATAGGTCCCCTTTAAATAAGAGGGTGAGCAAGGTTCACATTATATCTTCTGAACAAAAGCATTTTTTTTGTGTTAATTGACTAATTAATTATTGATTGTTGTTGTTTTTTTTATGCTTTTATTTGTCTTTCACAGGCTGAGTGGTGCTCTGGTCAGTTTCCATAGCGCTCTGCTCTCCAGTCTGCTCCCTCAGGTAACACATATATAACAAAAGACAAGAGGGAATATTATATAAAATGATATATGAGGATAAAATCAGAATATTAGTAGCAATAATAGTTTTTTTGATAATATTATTATATGTTATTTTATTGTAGCTATTTGTATCAATCATAGTTAATTAAGTTATCTGATAATGAAATGAAAACCTAGCCATGCAACAAAGTCATTGGGATAAGGAACTTCAAAAGTCAAAGTCAACTTTATTGTCAATCTTTCAGTTTGTGTGTACAGACAGAGAGATCCAAATACCGTTATACAATCCAGAATACAAAAACAAAGATATATAAAAATATGTACAGTATATCCTGTACACACAATCAACAGACACATTTATACATATGCACACATTATAAGATAAAAGCAAAACAATCAATATATACGAAATAACAGTCACTTCAATATCCTTGGGAATGTACAAAAACAAAGTTTAGTATCTGAAAACAAAGTTTAGCATCTCAAAATAGTGATGTTTTAATGAACTGCCTACCCCCGTTGCATGATGGTAGTTAGTTAAAACAGACACCCTTCAGATAAACCTAATATCCATCCTTCCCTCCGTCAGCTGACCAGCTCCAGGATGGCGGTGAGGAAGCGCTCCATCTTGGCTCTGGGTCACCTGGTTCCCTGCTGTAGCCCCGCCCTCTTCTCCCAGCTGACTGAACACCTGACCAATGAGCTCGCCAAGGCCCCGCCCGTTTCCATGGCGAGGACGTACATCCAGTGCCTAGCAACCGTCAGTCGTCAGGGCGGCCATCGAGTCGGTGAGATCTGCTGCCACGCTCACGTGAAACTAGATTTAAGGACAACACATTCCTGACTGAGGAACTGTTAAAGTAACAAAATGAAATGAAAACATTTAGATTTGTTTCCTTGTGATGAAAGACAAAGAGAATATTCTGGTCATTTCAATTAGAAAAGTTTAAACAATGAGTTATTATCTCAAACCTAATGACATGGTATCTTAAAATAGTGACTTAATATCTAATAAATAATGACTTAGTATCTTAAATTGATGAGTTAATGGTAAAATAATGATTAGGTATCTAAACATATTTGTTTAGCTTCTCAAAATTATCATAATGAGACATTTCTCAATAATGACTCAGTAGTCTAAAGTACAGAACGTTTTTGCTTAATGATTTTAAAGTATCTTTTTTAATCACACGGCTAAGTTGTCATCTTTTTCCCCCGTACCTTTTGGATATCAGTTTCCATGTCGATTACTAACATACTTTTATTTTGAAAAGATCTTCATTTTGACATTTTCATACTCAATTTACAACAAAAGAACACATCTAGAAACTCATAAGCTTTGTTGTGTGTGTGTGTGTGTGTGTGTGTGTGTGTGTGTGTGTGTGTGTGTGTGTGTGTGTGTGTGTGTGTGTGTGTGTGTGTGTGTGTGTGTGTGTGTGTGTGTGTGTGTGTGTGTGTGTGTGTGTGTGTGTGTGTAGGTGAACACTTAGAGAAGTTAATCCCGATGGTGTTGAAGTTCACGGACGTGGAGGACGACGAGCTGAGAGAGTACTGTTTCCAGGCCTTTGAAGCCTTTATACGCAGGTACACACACACATCCACACCCACACACACACACACACACACACACACACACACACACACACACACACACACACACACACACACACACACACACACACACACACTCTCTCTCTCTCTCTCTCTCTCTCTCTCAAACACACACACACACCCAC
>NW_011342715.1:0-2560 GCF_000735185.1 Notothenia coriiceps | reverse complement strand
GTACGTACGTACTACGTACGTACGTACGTACGTTACGTACGTACGTACGTACGGTACGTACGTACGTACGTACGTACGTACGTACGTACGTACGTACGTACGTACGTACGACTACGTACACTACACACACACACACACACACACACACACACACACACACACACACACACACACACACACACACACACACACTCACACTGACCTTCATGTTGTTGTTTCCGTTGATTGACAGCTGTCCAAAGGAGATGTCCCCACATGTTTCCACGGTGACAAAGCTTTGCCTTAAGTTCATGACCTTTGACCCGAACTACAACTATGACGATGAAGAGGAGGAGGAAGACAGCATGGACGTGGAGGAAGGGCTGGAGGAAGGTGTGTGTTCATTTATGTTTTGTGCTGATTCAAATACTGCTGGGTATTACTAAAACTTAAATAAAAACTGTTTCTAGATTTATAAGTATTTTGCATTTAACTGATGAAAGAATGTTTAATGTACTTATTAGCATATATACAGTACATGTATGATTACAAAAGACTAATATCAGTACAATATTCTCAGTAAAGAGCTAAAGCTCAATATTATATTAATTTATTTTGATAACTTTTAATACAAGTTTGACAGTAATCCGTGTTCAGTCGTGTC
Source organism: Notothenia coriiceps (assembly GCF_000735185.1). Lineage (NCBI taxonomy): Eukaryota > Metazoa > Chordata > Actinopteri > Perciformes > Nototheniidae > Notothenia > Notothenia coriiceps. Next base: position 1,917 of record NW_011342715.1, on the reverse strand, counting down.
TTGAGGTTATATTTGACTGAGGACTCAGTTTGAATGATTTGTTAGAAAATCAATTGTTACCTTATTTACTTTACTTAGTAACTTGTAATCTGAAAAATACTCCAATAAAGTTCCACGCATTTGGATGTGAGTATAGAGAACTTCCAGCACTGCCTTTCAGTCAGTGTTAGTCCTCAATTTCAGGTATTTGGATTTAAAAAAGAAAGTCTCATGTCTGTATCTAATAATGTACAATACAAAAACCCATAATGCATTGTTTTGTGGGTCTGTTCAGATTGATTGAGATAGAAAATCTAATTAAATCTCCCTAGGCCAATGATAAGTGATTTGAAGACAATGAGAGAAAATAGGGCTGCTCGATTATGGCAAAAATCATAATCTCGATTATTTGGGTCAATAATTGTAATTGCGATTATTAAATGCGATTATTCATTGACTTTGAAAACATCCATTTATTGGACAAACATTTTTTTTACAGTATGTTTTTAAAAGTTGATTACCCTGAACGTTAAGTATAATTCAACTGAAAAACCCAAAAAAAAAATTATATAAAAAAAAGAAAAGTAATAATAAAAAAATAATGGTTTTATTTCGATTACGTTGTTTTCGTAATCGTTGCAAGCCATAATCGTAATCGCGATTAAAATACGATTAATTGAGCAGCCTTAAGAGAAAATATGAATCGATTAAAAATAACCATCTCTTCTCAGAACCCTACAATGTTATCTCTATATAGAAATCAACGTAATTACATTACATGTTAGACGCTTTCATCCAAAGTAACTTACATACTCAACACAGTGGACAATCCCCACAGGAGCACTTTGGGGAGAAGTGTCTCAGGGACACAACGACATGCTGACTGCAGGGGGGTTTGAACTTGCTACTCCCTGATTCGAAGTCCATCACACTATGCACTGAGCCACATCCTTCCCAATTGGTCAAACATATCTTGATATAATTTATATTATTTGAGTTATAACTGTCTATTTGTAAGCATACCGGTCTGTGCCGTCTACCCAGGGAAAGGTCAGAGAATTTAAATGAATGTATTTACGTATAATTTGCCAAGACTTAGAAGGAAAGGGGTAATGTATGTTTGTGAGAAATAACGTGTAGATTTGAGTGGACTGTAAACGGAGGCGGGTGTGATTTTTATTTACATCTCCATGTTTGATATATATTTGTGGAATAAAGAGACAGTTCTAAAAAAGAATGAAATAACCGTCTCTCCTCTTGTCTCCAGAGTCAGACGATGAGTACAGTGACGATGACGATATGAGCTGGAAGGTGCGTCGCTCCTCCATCAAGTGTCTGGAGTCTCTGATCGCGACGCGGCGGGACCTCCTGCTGAGCTTCTTCTCCTCCGTCTGCCCCGCCCTGCTGGCCCGCTTCAAGGAGCGCGAGGAGAACGTGAGGGCGGACGTGTTCAGCGCCTTCTCCTCGCTGCTCAGGCAGACCCGCGGGGGAACCAGCCTGCAGGGGAACATGAGGCCCGGGGGGGAGGAGCCGGCCCTCACACTGCTGAAGACACAGGTGTTCAAAGATCTCCTATCATGCTATTTTTAGGCATGGGTCTCAGATATATCCCAAAACACAAAAGTTGTGGTTTCCTGCGGGAGCTGAGGTCTGTTCGTCTTAGAGAATCTTTACTTTAGAGAACGCTGTTTCTACGTGTTAGAACAGACTCTCAGACTCACACACACACACAAACACACACACACACACACACACACACACACACACACACACACACACACACACACACACACACACACACACACACACACACACACACACACACACACACACACACACACACACACACACACACACACACACACACACACACACACACACAGACACACACACACACACACAGAGAGAGACAGAGACAGAGACAGAGACAGAGAGACA
>NW_011342714.1:0-2453 GCF_000735185.1 Notothenia coriiceps | reverse complement strand
ATTGCCTCAGGTCCCTGATGCCCAACAGATTTGATAATTTCAGGAACAGTAAGTGTTTCCAAGCTGTAGTGTTCCTCTTCTGGCTCGGGGGAGAGAAGCAAAGAAATTCCTGAGAACCTGCCCCCGAGTCTGTCCCTCAGCCAGTCACGATCTTCGGAGGTGGGCTCTCTTGTCAGCGGGTTAAATTAATTATTGGTTTCAACAGTCACATTAAAACAGTTACTAAATCAGCCTACTATCACCTCAAGAATATATCTAGGATTAAAAGACTAATGTCACAGTGGGATTTGGACAAACTTGTCCATGCTTTTATCTTCAGTAGACTGGACTACTGCAATGGTGTCTTCACAGGTCTCACTAACAAATCTATTAGAAAGCTGCAGCTGATTCAGAACGCTGCTGCTCGAGTCCTCACTGACACTAAGAAAGTGGATCACATCACTCCTGTTCTGAAGTCTTTACACTGGCTTCCTGTCTGTCAAATAATTTACTTCAAAAATACTGCTGCTGGTTTATAAAGTGATGGTGAATGGTTTAGGCCCAAAATACATTTCTGACCTCCTGCTAAATTATGAACCATCCAGATCTCTCTGGTCTTCAGGGACTGGTCAGCTTTCTGTCACAAGAGTCAGAAATAAACATGGGGAAGCAGCGTTTAGTTATTATGCTCCAAATATCTGGAACAAACTCCCAGAAAACTGCAGGTCCGCTGCAACTCTTAGTACTTTTAAATCCAGGCTGAAGACTTTTCTTTTTGCCGCTGCTTTTAATTGAACTACTCATATCTTACAATGCACTGTAACGTTTATTCATACCTGTGTTATTTTATATAAGCTTGTTGTATGTTTATTACTTTTTATTAATTTGTAAAGACTGTTTTTAAGCACATTTAATTGCCTTGTGTTTAAATGCGCTAAATAAACGTTCCTTGCTTGATTAGACCTGGCAGACATTCACACAATCCCAAAATGTGTCACGTTCTCAGTTAAATAATTTAACATTTCAAAGTCAGAGAGTAGCATATTATTCACTGCAATCTTAGAATACATGAAATGGGATGCAATTGACTAATGTTCAATCATGTTGTTTAAGTGTGACCTGCATTTTTATCCCACTGGAACTACCTGTACTGTATATAATGCATACTAGTATATGTTTTTTGTCTGAGAAAATGTATGAGGGATAACATCAGGAACACCTGAGAGTTCTGGTGAAAGATGTGCTTATATTTACATACGCACGGTACTGAGGATGGGACAGCATAATGATAAAAAGAGAACAGGAAGATGGTATAAAAACAAACCATGAGTGAGAGAAGATCACTGAAGATAAAAAAAACGAGGGAAATAAAGATAAGAATGTAGAAAGATGATGAATAGTGAGGAATTACGCGAATAGATGGAACGCAGTTAGACGAGAGGTGCTTTGAAGGCCAATGAGGAGAGAAAAGTAATTAGGGAAAAGGAGAAGGAGGGTTGTAAGAGGATATAAAAGGAGGATCAACATACACTTGTTTAGACGAGGTTATGGGTGGAATAGATAAGTGAGAAACTCAACTTGAGTCTCTATGTTGTTTACATTTGATATTTCTTTTTGACTTTGAAGTGCATAGCAATAGAAAAGAGTGTTTATATCAAAAGTGTTGTGAATGCATGGCATAATAACCCAGAGCAACATCAGCAACTCCTGTTTTTTCAGTTGCAGCATAAATCAGGTTTTCACTACTTCAGCTGTTGCTATTTCATTATTCGCACCTACTGTATTGCTAGCTTTTCCCAGATGGTGTATATTTGCTTCACATTGAATGCATAAGTCCAATTCCTGTGAACAGCCTCACACATCAGGAGTACATAACAATTAAACTGTATTGGGATTACTGTGTTGGTTCAGTTTGAAATACTGTATATTATATAAAATACACTTTTTCTGAGTGTTTTTTAAAACTAGTTACCATATCTGTCATAACTGACTGTGGGAGACTACATGGCATTTTCCAATAAAATCACGGATTTAAATCTAAGAATATTAGTTCACAACAGCAGTACGGCATGTTTTTACTTTAAACACAGTCGGTAATTATTTGTGCACTTAAATGCATTAAAATGACTTGCAGTGCAAAGCACACACATCAGGGGTGCTACCTTATCATGCAAGCATTCACCTACTGAGACTTATATGGACGTAGCCATCCCCGGGGCGGGCCTACCTGAATGCGCGCGCATCTCACCGTATAAAAGGAGGCCTCGCCTCCTGACTGTCATCCCTTTCTCTTCAGCGAGCGGAAGTGATACACTGAGCATAGACGCGAATAAGAGAAAGAGAAGAAAAGCATGGACTCACCACTCCTTGAGCACCGGACCTACCCGACATGCCCTTGCCTGATCGTGGGGGCTGATCCGCACCGCCTGTGCTTCCGGTGCCTGGGGCCGGACCACGCCGAAGACGGCCTTGGC
>NW_011342713.1:0-4140 GCF_000735185.1 Notothenia coriiceps | reverse complement strand
TGTGTGTGTGTGTGTGATCTGATCCGGATAGTTACTAATTCCTTTTCTTATGGCGGTCATTCTGATCGGGAACACCATGGGTGTCACAAAGTTGACTAAATCATCCAAAATTCAATGAAAGTGGTGATCAGCCATTTTACATGTTCAAATGTGTACTGTGAAGGATATCATGAAGCCTTAATGCAATCGGATGTAAAGCAAAAACGTTATGATTGATGAAATTAGTAAATCGGTCAGATTTGACCCGAAGACAACAGGAGGGTTAAAGGGCCCTATAAAGCCTTTTGGAGTATTCCCTTTCCGGCGGTGGGTTATATAGGTTTGTGTGCATGTAAATGGGCTGCAAAGGCTAAAATCCCAAAGTTGCCAGAGGGAGTTTCTGGAGGATGAGGAGGCAAGATAAGACGGGATGAATTGAACACTGACGTCAGTTAAATGTCAACAGATTGTCTCCTTGTCGTCTCCTTGTCATCTCCTTGTCGTCTCCTTGTCATCGCATGTTGTCTCCTTGTAGTCTCCTTGTTGTCTCCTTGTAGTCCCCTTGTTGTCTCCTTGTCATCTCCATGTTGTCTCCTTGTTGTCTCCTTGTCGTCTCCTTGTCATCTCCATGTTGTCTCCTTGTCATCGCATGTTGTCTCCTTGTCATCTCCATGTTGTCTCATTCTCCTTGTTGTCTCCTTTTAGTCTCCTTGTAGTCTCCTTGTCGTCTCCTTGTCATCTCCAAGTTGTCTCCTTGTCATCTTATGTTGTCTCCTTGTAGTCTCCTTGTTGTCTCCTTGTAGTCTCCTTGTTGTCTCCTTGTCGTCTCCTTGTCATCTCCATGTTGTCTCCTTGTCATCGCATGTTGTCTCCTTGTAGTCTCCATGTCGTCTCCTTGTCATCTCCTTGTCGTCTCCTTGTCATCGCATGTTGTCTCCTTGTAGTCTCTTGTTGTCTCTTGTACGTCCCTTGTTGTCTCCATGTCTTCTCTGTGTTGTCTCCTTGTTCGTCCTCTCCTTGTTGCGTCTGCTTCCAGTTGTATTTCCAGACGTGAGTGTTCATTGATTGGAGGAGCGGGCGCTGACAGTCTGACAAATAGCCTTTTTATTAACGGCCCGTCTGTGCCTGGTAGCCAGAGATGGCTGAGAAGAACAATTCAATTCAGTTCGATAGACTTGATGTCTCCCTGCAGGGCCGTTTTCATTACAGGCATAAAAACACTGATTAAAGACAAAACATAGAAATCATCATTCTCTCAAACTCAGCGGGCGGCACCGAGCCTCTTCATGGTTTACCTGTCCTCTCTCACACCTGATGTGGTCAGCTAGTTCATATGGTTTATGGTCTGTGAGGATGATATGGATTCAGATTGATTGACAGTCTGATCATCAGCAGGAGAACGTGTTCAAGTTGATTGCAGCTAAAAATAGTCTTTATACTTTCCATTTTGAGTATAGGACTTTTAACTAACTTATAATTAAATGTAACTTTAACTAACTGTACTGATTTGAGGTCTGGGCCTTTGAGTGTGATTGGCAGACTCACCAAATCTCAAATTGTGTGCTTATTATTTTCTTTTGTATTTGGTTATCTGTTCACATGTGGAACCAATAATCTGACAGAGTGACTTTATATCATGTAATGATGTTGTGGCTTTCTGAATGCGTCACATATACAATTTATGTTTGGCAAAATTGTGAATGAGACCTGTATTTTAAGGCCCAGATACATCAACATTTAAGTAACCCTTAGATGCACAAGTGACTGGACCCTACACTCTTCCATAAGTGGGTCAAAAAGGACCCGTATTAGAATAATGTGTGTTTTTATGCCATTTTTGTCCTTTTGGCTAAGAGAAATCACTTGTATAATATTTAGTATTATATTTTGGTTCATTTTGAAAAAAAACGTTTTGAACATATCGATGCAAAGTTCTCCGCTATTCTGAGACCCTCACAGTATTCCAGTCCCTTTTCAAAACTCATCTCTTCTCCTCTTGTCTACTCATAGCCCACCCCCCATCAATCCATGTCGGTTGATCAAGTTTGATAGTCCTATTACCCCCCACCCTAACCTTCCCTTATATTGTAAAGCGATTTTGAGTCCTTGAAAAGCCCTATAAAAATATAATGTATTATTATTATACTGACAGGTATCAGATCTTGCCGTGTAAAATAATCTTCCTGAGAGGTGTCACTTGTGATGTAGTCTGTGTGGTCCACAGTGAATGTATTCCTGACAGCAACAGGTGATAAGAATCAAAGGTTCCCATAGGATAGAAAATGCATGCGGGTCATTTTTGACCCACTTGTGGAAGCTTGGGGTAGAAATACAAAAACTACAATTTCTTAAAATGTATAACATGTCAATTTAAAATTTGAATGGCATGATATCCAAAACATGTTTTTTGAGGAATAGCTGGAATATGAAATGATAAAAAAATGTAATTACAAAGATACTTCAAGAAAACCACCTCACCGGGTCAAAAAATACCCACTTAATGCATCTAAGGGTTGAATAATCTGGGTGCCTCATCTGTTTGGGCCTAAAGCGGCACTTGAACACAATTTTAAAACATCAGCCATTTCCAACTTGCATGCACGTGTTCCTTTATTCTTACGTGAAGTAACTGACATGACAATAAATTATAATAATACGTATTTTTCTTGGAACTTGATTTACATTATCATACCTACATTTACACATCTGTAAAAAAAGGTAATTGCAATTAAATCTACCTAGACCATGATAACCTATACTATAATTAAATGAAACAAGTTGCTGTAAGTAGAGTCATTTAATATACGATATCAGTAAAAAACCGTCTTCATTAATATGTAATTTTCAAATGTTCAAATTAACAGATATAAGTGTGTGAGATTTCTGTGGTGAAATATTGTGTGTTAAAGACTCTTTCTTCCTTATTAACTCTCTCTCCCCCCCTCTCTCTCTCGCTCTCTGGTGTCCTCTGTCTCACCCGGCCCTCAGGGGTGCTGTCACATGATTGGTCAGTGACATGACAACCAATTAAGGACTAATTAATCAAGCTCTAGTTGATAGGTAATATCCTGAGCCACTCGGGGTTAAAGTGTGTGTGTGTGTGTGTGTGTGTGTGTTTGAGAGAGAGAATGAGATCAATTAGGGGGAGAGTAGAAGTGTAAAAGAGAGAGTAATTGATTGTTTTCCATCCAACAGGAATGTTCATCATCCTTGCTTTGTGTCAAATTACTATTTTCAAGACAAAAGTGACAAATCAGCAGATTTATATCAGTAATTCTGTAGCGCTAATCCATCATGACATATAAAATGTAATATTGTATTTCTTTTATTTCAGATTTTGATCCGTTCCATTTTGTATTCATCTCTGCTGTCCCAAAGCAATAAAAATCACGGCTTGAAAAACTATGACGAGTTTAAAGAAGAGTCGAGGGGCCGCAGCAACTTCAGACATTTCTGAATGACAGCAGGACAGAGGCTGAATGTTAGGTGTACTTCAGAGAGAAATGTATACATTGTGTCAACTGTGTTGCAAAATACTTTCAACTTACAGTCTACAATCAGAGCTTTGTTACCGGGATTCATTCTACATGTTAGATACAGACACAAAATGGCCAGGTATTGACACGTTTGTAAAAGATGAATGCACCTGTACAGGTTGTTGAAATAGGTCTTATATGAACATGTTTCTTTGATCATCTGAAAATGTTAAGCTGCATGTTCCTATTAACTCCGAACTGCACCTTTGTCGACTGAAGATACTGATGCTTCAAAAACAGTAATATCCCGAAAACAGTCATCATGAGCATGACTTCAGCATGAGTAATGAAGTGAAGAGAAATGGACAGTCAGTCTGATCAGCAGGCTAAAGTAAAAGTTATGTCACCTTGTAATACTGTGTACTCCTATACATGCAGTATAAATACATGTTAGTACATTGACTGTTCACCATGGTGCTGCACTGCAACACATGGAGCAGTAATCGGCCTGCAGTGAAACTCTGTCGGCCCTCTAAAAATAAATGCGATCACTGTGGGGGGGCCCGGGGCCCTCGGGCTGACCGAATGGAAGTATTGATGAGAGCAAAGGAAAGAGAAACACACACACACACACACACACACACACACACACACACACACACACACACACACACACACACACAAG
>NW_011342712.1:0-3586 GCF_000735185.1 Notothenia coriiceps | reverse complement strand
GTACAGCGATGGAGTGAGGAGTCAGACTCAGCTCTGCAGCACTGCTTCGAATCTACGGAGTGGAGTGTGTTTGAGGACAACAACATCAACACACACACGGACACGGTCATCTATTACATTGGGAAATGCATCAATGACGTGGTACCGAAGGTTTCTGTATGAACATTCCCAAATCAAAAGCCCTGGATAAATAGTGAGGTAGGTACCAAGCTGAAAGCGCGCACTATTGCGCACAGAGCTGGAGATTTGGAGGAGTACAGGAAATCTAGGTATGAACTCCGGAGAGCAATCAGCAGTGCAAAGAGACAGTACAAAGACAAGGTTGAATCTGACTTCAAAGGCACCCGGAACATGAGGGCGGGACTAAGAATAATGACAGACTACAAAGGAGCAGCGGGAGTTGCTGCAGGACTGTCTGCGTGCGCATCTCTCCCAGATGAGCTAAACGGCTTTTTTGCACGTTTTGAGAGCAGCCAGGCTGTGGAGGCACAGGAGGACCAGGAGCCCTGCTCTTTTGTTTTAAACAGGGCAGATGTGTGCAAATCCTTTAAAAGGGTTAGCCCACACAAGGCTTCTGGACCTGATGGCATCCCTGGCCGTGTTCTCAGGGTGTGTGCAGTTCAGCTGGCAGAGGTGTTCACAGTAGGGATGTTATGATTCACCGATTTGCATCGGTGCACCGGCATAAACGTTCAAGATGTGAGTGCACCGGTTGAAAGAGTGCAAATCGGGTACAGTTTGGGTTGAACTCGCGATGCATCGATTGTAGCGTCTTTGCATTGGTAAAAAAACGATTCATTCATATAAAATCCCCTCATCTTGTCAACGCTCAGCAGAGACGATCTTTGATCTTTGCTTCGCACTACGGAGGCCGAGAGTCTCAGTTATCAACACACATGGAAGTCGAGGAGAAAGAGAAACACAGCGCACCGAAAAATACCTACAAATCAAACGTTTGGCAACACTTCGGATTTTTCAAGAAAGACGGACAACTTGAAAAATCGCTTGCAAATTGTTAACGATGCCGAGCCGCTTTAAAGTACACAAGTGGTACGAGGAGCTTAGCGACGCACATAAAGAGGCGACATGGGGTCTGCGGTTGAAAATAGAAACCTGAAAGTTAGACATATGAGTTCAATCAATCAGTGAGGTGTTCTGTCAGAGAGAGTGGTGTTTAGTTTACAGCAGCCTGTGACTGCCAATAACAGTTTAATGTCTTCCTTACTGTAAGCAGTTATGAAAGAGCTGTTTGTGAAAGGTTATTTGTATTCTTTATTGTTCATATAGAAACCACTGCTTTCTGCTCACTGGTGAGTTAGCCTATGACTGAGTGTTAAGCACATCAGGCTGGCAGCTGTATGGGCATTGCAGTACGGTAGTTGTTATTTGCACATGGTTAATCATGGGCAATGCATCCTTAAATTGTTTAACTGTGAGGTGTTATACAATTGTACTGTACTCTGGAGAGTTTTTTAAGGTAAAAAAGGTAAAAAAGAAACAGCATGATGGGACGCGCAGTAGACTACTAGTCGAGAGAACCAAATATGTAAAGCACTTTTTTGTTAATGTATGATTTGCTGCATATAAGGAATAAAACAAAAATCCTCTGTCGTACCATCTTGAAGTATCATTATTTTTGCATCGTGTTGAATCGCATCGTATCGCCCCGAATCGCGTAATGTTGAATCAAATCGTATCGAACTGTTTCGCTACAGGGGTGAATCGTATCGTATCGCCCCAAATCGCGTAATGTTGAATCAAATCGTATCGAACTGTATCGCAACAGGGGTGAATCGTACCGTATCGTATCGATGGTGTTTCAAATGTATCGTTAATGTATCGTATTGTGGCAACGTATTGAGATGCACATCGCATCGGCCTCAGTGATGGAGATGCACATCCCTAGTGTGAATGAGTGAAGGCTGACAGGTTTATGTAAAAACACTTTTTAACCAGCTCTGACCAGGACAGTTTGGAAATATAATCCCTCCACCTGGTCCTGGGTCTGCCCCTTGGTTGAAGAGTAACAATAATATTAAATGCCAGTGCCACTTCCTGCTGCAGCCCGGGAAGAGTAAACCAGCCGAGTCAGAGGGAGTAAGAGTCTATAGCCTCTATCCAAATGACCACTAAAGAGGTCTTGGCTACTGGAGTCTAGAGTTACACAGAGTCACAACAAGATGCTATCAATGTATCTACGAAAGACCAGAGACACTTCACATTACAGGATTATGTTACAGTCACACAAGCATTGGCTCTGTACACGCGTGTTTGTCTTTTCAAAAGACAGTCAATCTCAAACATACATTATCTAATATTTAAACAAATGAATACTTGATTTCCATTTCCATTTGTATTTCAGAGGGATTGCTTAACATAAAGACTGGGATACATTCTACTACATCTTATCTTTCTTTCTGATTCACACATTTGTTCTGCTTAGTGAAAATGTGATATCTCCTTGCCTTTGTAAAATAAATACATTAAAACTCTGAGAAAAGGTAGAAGCAAAAGAACATTGCCACAGCCACGTCTCTTGGAATGATAATTGTTACTGGTCTAAATTAAACTACAGTGTAATGAGGCTCATATCTTTGTAGAAAATCTGCTTTTTTCCACCTAAAGAACATTGCCAGACTCCGACCGTCTCTCTCGGAGTCTGTTGCTGAAACCTTAGTACATGCATTTGACACCTCCCGCTTGGACTATCGCAATGGTGTCCTGTTCGGCGTACCCAGGCCAAAACTGTGCTGCCAGGGTTCTCACACACACACATCCACCTCCACTGGCTGCCGGTCAAGTCCCGCATTTCCTCCTCCTCACCGACAAGCCCCTCCATGCCCATGCCCCCCACTACTTATCGGACCTTACAACTGTATCTTCCATTCTGGTACAAAAATAATTGTATATTGCCAGCTTAAATACATAAATATTGGTTTTCCAGTATTGGCCACAACCTTTAAAAGCCCTTTATATTTTATTAATGCTGAAAGGTTGATATAAATTAATGCTGTCAAAATTATCGTGTTAACGGCGGTAATTAATTTTTTGAATTAATTGCGTTAAAATATTTAACGCATTTAACGCATGTGCAAAATGGCCCGCCCCATACATCCCACCAGTGGCAGCGCCAGGGTATGGCTGGGGTAGGCTACACCCATATCAAGAAATGGCTTAGCCCCACCATGAAAAATTATGTTAAAGTAAGAAAAAATAAAGTCCGCCAACTCGCGCTGAGAATTGCACAGACAGCAGTTAGTAAGATTGATTTCAGTAGCCACTTGTCTGGAAATACCGAAGACCAGAAAAGGTTTTGAAAACGTTTGTCACGTAGTGATCGTCTTCTCAATAGAACATCTTTGATAATGTCTTCTGGCCAATCAGAATCAAGATAACGGCGTGGTGTTATTGCAGGAAGTCCCGACGAAGAATACTTTTGCTGTAGTACAGGGGTGCACCTAACTAGGGGTGGGCATTATTGAAAAATATATTATCACGATATTTTTCAAGCAGTATCACGATAGACGATATATATAACGATATTTTTTCATGTCGGTTATTATGGTTATTTTTCAAGTTACTTAAC